>NC_067399.1:679278376-679329549 GCF_016432865.1 Antechinus flavipes
ACTGAATTCTAGAGCTCGGAAGGACCTTGGAGTGCAAAAGGGTCTCAGAGACCAACGTCAATTCTCCTGGAAACGGAGGAAACTGCTAAGAGCCCTGACTGTTCCAGGAAGGACGTAAGGTCTAGTGTAGACAAGAACAGTGGCTTGAGAGGTAGTTTGATTGTGTGGAAAGATCCTAAAACTAGGGACTGGGGTTCAAAACCTGCCACTTCCACGCCTCCCGGCACCTGGGAAATATTACACAAGTTGATACTCTTCTCTGGGCCTCTCTTTTCTCATCTGTATGATGGGAGCATTGGAATAGATGCTCTTCAGGGTACCTTTGGACCGAAGCATTGCCCTGTGACTTGGATAAACAAGCTGGGTCAGCAAACCAAACTTCGGGAACCTCATTTTTCTCTGCTAACACGAATGACTAAGCCAAGAGAATGGGAATCTCAGGGCTTCCGTAGCACCTGGCTCATAGTAGGTGCCATACAAATATATGTATTTCCCTTCATTCCCTTCATACCATTATCTCCCGCCCCCATCCCCTTAGAGAACTGACGGGGGTCTCATCTCCCCTTTCCATCTCTGCCTCGGTGGGCTTTGAAATCCCCACATCCAAGCCCCGGTGTCCTCCCCCCGTTCTATCTCAGCTCCTCCCATGGGTGGGACCCCCCTTCTCTGAAGGGAAGCTCCAGAAGGCACCAATTGCCTGTCGTTTTCTTCGAAAGTGCTTCAGAAATACTTATTGGGTCGAAGTAAAATGATTGTCCCAGAGTCATTCGGACTGACTAGGCCGAATCCAGAACCTGAACCCAGATGCCCCTTAGCTGGAGGCCCGTTTGCCCTCTTCTCTACCCTATTTTACTTATATATGCAGACCATATATTCATATTCTATTATATATTTATATCCTATATTCCATCCCGGATCTAGAGAGAGAGATTCCAGTCATGATTGTTAGGAAACAGTAATGACTGATTCACTCTAGTCTCCGGGACGTACGTAGCTGTGGGACGCTGAGCAAGTCATTTAACCTTGTTTACCTCAGTTTCTTCACCTGGAGCAAGAGCTCTAGGAGGAAAAGGCAAAAGACAAGAAAACTCCAGTCACAAAGAGTCAGCCACAGAGGAGAAGCAGCAGCAGCAGCAGCAGCAGCAATCTCCAGTTAATTTAAAGGGGAGAGAACACCAGCAAGGAGAGTCTAGGGAACCCTTGGGTGCCCAAAGGGGGCAGGGAGGCAGCCTGCAGACCCCGCACTAGTCTGGCTTCTCTTTACAAGGTGTGGTCGGCGCTCTCTCGGAGCCTTCTTGGGAAGGTCAGGGGTCCCAGCAGGACCCCAGCCCGCCCCCACCCTCTCCGCCTGGGGAGTCAGAGCTCGGCAACTTCCTGGGCTTGTAGCCCCCCCCCCACCTTGATCCGAAGTCACCCCCCCTCTCCTTCTTGCCCAAGGCACGGACTTTCTAATTCCTTGTGGATACTGGGATCCTGCTGAGAGAAGCAGGAGGTCCGAGTGAGAGCAACAGCTGGAGAGACCCGGGTCACAAGGTCCCCTTCTCGTCAGACCTGTCTGAAGGTGGACGCGTTGTTGGCAGATTGTGTCCAATCATCTCAAATATTCCCTTCTGTCTGGGTCACCTATCAATCCAAGGTTCCATGTCGGCTCCCATAATCCTCTATATTACAGGTGGTTACCCTGATTCTGCCAGAATACGGCCCATTACAAGGAGCCCATCAAATTAGCAACGGCTCAAATTACTGAGAAGTCTGTCCACACACACACACACACACACTCACACTACACATGCACACACACATGCACACACACACACACACATGCACACACATGCACACACACACACTCACACACACATGCACACACACGCACACTACACATGCACACACACATGCACACACACACTCACACACACATGCACACACACACTCACACTACACATGCACACACGCATGCACACACACATGCACACACACACTCACACACACATGCACACACACGCACATGCACACACACATGCACACACACACTCACACACATGCACACACACGCACATGCACACACACTCACACTACACATGCACACACACATGCACACACATGCACACACATGCACACACACACTCACACACACATGCACACACACTCACACTACACATGCACACACACATGCACACACATGCACACACACGCACATGCACACACACGCACACGCAATGCACACACACTCACACAACACTCACACACACATGCACATGCACAGACACACTCACACACGCACACACACACATGCACACGCACACACACTCACAATGCACACACACATGCACAGACACACTCACACACACGCACATGCACATGCACACACGCATACACACATGCATGCACACACACTCACACACACACGCACACACACACACACACACACACACACACACAGAGTTTAATTTGTTTCTTGGCATTTCCCACTCATTGACTCATTACTCCTCAGTAGCAGAACACAGAATTTTAGTTTCAAGGCCCTCGGATGTCACTGAGCCCGACACCTGCTGGAACAATCAAGGATCCCTCGTACATCACGAGGGTTGGTGACGGCCATCGTCCTTCCCTTCCAACCCCCCACGATTCCCTTTCTATGAACAGCATCCTGAACCTGAACCCTTCTCTCTCTTCCTCCATCTCACACGTAGGTACCCAGATAATACAACAAAATCCAGAGCATAGCGAATGCTTCCCTAGTAACCCAGCAGGAAAATCCACCTTTCTAGAAATCAGTGGAGTCCTTCCTGGGAGTGAGTTGGGCCGGGAGTTTCAGGGGCCGAGATCCAATGTCCTGTCACTAAGCTACCTTGAAGGACTTATAACAACAGAACAAGAACCAGTGAATAGGGAAGAAGCCTCTCGCTCTGCATAGATGGCGGGATTTGGTCTCCAGAGGACGGAAGTTCAAACCTGGCCTCAGACAGTTAGCTGTGCAGTCACGGCCATTTCCCTCCATCAGTTTTCTCATCTGTAAAATGGGGAGAAATCATACTTGTGAGAAGAGCTGTTTCTCAAGGACTGTGAGAACCTTAAATCACTCTATAAATCCCAGTTATCATAGTTGTTGTTTATTATTTAGCTCATGCCACGTGCCCCGAGTTAAAGGGAAGAATGTTATTCATTTACTACTGTTAGTAAGTAATTATTCTGGATATCACAGGGGGCTGACACACAAGTTTTCTTGGGATTGTCTCAGTTCCTCGCTTCCTCGGGGCTCCCTCTGAGATGTCAAGTGCTTGGAACTCATTTTCTCCATTTTTTCCATCAGTCCAGATCCAGGCTGCTCTTTATGGAGGGGCCGAGTCCTGAACTTGGTTTAATCTTTTGAATAGAAATACCTGGGTGTCATCACCTACAAGTCTCCTCTGAGTCCCTAAGAAATGTTCACAATGTCTCTGAGCTTCTTTCTTGGGATGTGGAGTCTGGGAAGAAACGGTCTTTGCCCCCTCACAGCCCTTGGTCATCCCAATGTGCCACGTTCAAGTGGGACCTCCATTGGCCAACTTCGGGTGATTGATGCATTTTAAAAGCCGCGTTGTTTTTGTGATGAGCTCAACCATCTCTATCTTTGGTTTCCCCAGAACTCTCAGATGAATACCATCTGGTCTCTGTAATTTATTACAATTTAATTTCTCATTGGGCTTCATCACCTCCTCTCCGAGATGTTTCTATCGGCGATAAAACCCTCTTCCCCTTTATCTCTGTCATTTGTACATCTCTCTAAACCGTGTAGACACTCTCTTAGCCAGGCTCACCTCCCTCACTGACTGGTCATGACGCAGCCCATCAGTCTCACCCCCTCAATCACTGCATCTAGAACACGCCATTGCCTTCTACCTCTAACAGAAGGAAGAGGATTCCTGTCCAAGTACAGAGGATTTGGAAACCTCTCAGACCAGCCCCTTGAGGAAATGCTTTCACCGCTTCCTTCCTTCCTCCCCCGAAGTTCTTCTCGGAAATCTCGCCTCCTCATCAGGTGGAAAAGAACTTGGGTTTTCCTCGGCCACAGAAGAAATCTGGTGGGTCCCGGTCTGAGGCTCTCTCCTCAGGCTGTCTGATCTCAACCCTTCCCTTCAGGAATCACTTAAAATTTACCTTCAGCATTGTCCAGTGTTCGGTGACTGGGGGATCCATCAGCAGAAGGAAGGGCCCCTGCGGACAGTGGCTTTCTGTGGAGAGCCCTCAGCACAGAGCCTGGCCCGTGGTCAATGCTGTCCCGAGGCTCCTGGGAGAATTGTGCTGTCGTGATGATGATTTGGCTTCTGTATTTACAGTACGTAGCCCTGTGCCTGGCACACAATGGAGGCTTAATAAATGATTCATGATGAATGACTGGATATCGTCTTAGGACTCGCCCAGAAAATCGAGAGAACCTCATTTCCATGTTGGCCAAAGGGGGAATCCACCGAGCTACTCAAACACCGGTCTTTGTACCTGAAAAGATTCTAATTTTTGTCAGTCCAGGGAAGACCTACGCTCAGAGAATTTCAAATACTTCAAGTAATATTTTTGTGAGGAGGGAAGGATTGCTCGTTTTTTATTTCTTTTTCTTCACATAAAAACTAGTCCTTAAACATTTCTTAAGTGCCCACTATGTGCCAGATAATTACCAATAAGAAATATAGCCCCTGCCCTCGTGACGCTTACAATCTAAGGGGGAAGAGAATACGTGAGAGAGAGCTGAAGGGGCCTGAGGACTGGCTTTAAGGTCCAAGCCACGAAGGCTGTGTCCTCCTGGGTCCTTCATGTGCTCCACCACTGGCAGACAATTCTGTGAGGCAGAAGGAAGGGAGAGAATGAAAGTTCGAAAGCAGTTTCTTGCCCATCGCTCCGTCCAAAGCCTCCTCCATCCTCTCTGCGTGAGGGAGCTGGCTCACCCCTTGCCACATTGGGACCCAGCATAGGCTGGGCGCTGTCCTTTTGATGCTTTCCTTCATAGCTTTGTAAGGCCGCCCACACAAACACAGAGAGACTTACCACACGGCTGAGACTTCCTCCATCCTTTCTTCTCGTGTCTCCACCCTGGGTCTGGCATTTACCCGTGTAAACTCCACTGAGCCTCCCCACAGCTTTGGGGGCAGGTACCAGAGCCATCAATGCCTTAATCATGAAGAAGAAACTGAGGGAGGGGGAGGTTCTATGACTTGCTCGTGGCTGTAGAACAAGTAAGCTTAGAGTCAAGAGGACCTAAGGTTCTAGTCTTGCCTCTGACATTTAGAAAATTACATATATATGCACATATGTATTACATATATATTATGTTTCCTTATCTGTAAAATGGAGCCATAAAAACATATCCCTTACACAGTTTTAAGGATTCAATAGTAAATGTGTTAAATACCAGTTATTTTTGGAGATATTTGAAGGTAAGGGACAGCATAGTGCACAGAGTGCTGGGCTTGGAGTTAGGAAGTTTCATCGTCCTGGGTTCCAATCCAGCCTCAGAAACTTACCAGCCGAGTAAACCTGGGCAAAGCACTTCACCCTGTTTGCCTTAGTTTCCTCACCTGTAAATGAGCTGGAGGAGGACGTGGCAATATCTCTGCCAAGAATTGGGATCACAAAGAGTCAGACATGACTGAAAAAATGACTAATATCTTGATGTCTGGTTTTATGCAGAGATATTTTCCAGAGACATGTTTCCAGAGATTTCCCCCTGCTGGACCTGTCCATTCAAGCAAAACCTTAAATAGCACCTATTATGGTTAGTTTTGTTTTTGTTGTCTGGTATCTCAACCCAGTGTTTATGCCATCATTCATGGGAAGCAAAAAGGAGTATGAAGTTCACCTTGGCCGATCCTTCTTTAGACAGCCGAGGAAACCGAGGGCTTTTCCGTGAGGCATTAAGGACACACAGATAGTATGTGGCAGAGTGGAGTCAAACCTATAACTTCTGAATTCTCATAGGAAATCTGCCTTATTAGGCCTTTGAGATAAAAAAAAATCTCTTTGACCTAATCCTTGTCTAATTGCAAAGATCTATGGAAGAACAGAAGAGAACTCTAACTCTGGCATTGGGGCTCCTGGATTCCAAATTCTGACTCTTAAGCACCTTCCCGGTATGACTTTGTGAAAGTCAATTGACCTTCTGGGCTTCAGTTTACTCAGCTGTCAAACAAAGGGCCGGGTTGAGAGCAGGCCCAAGTTCCTCTGTGCTCTGGATCTGAGAGGCTACTTTTATTTTTCGTGTTTTGTTTCATTCTTTGTGTCATTTACTATTGAAGCGACAAACACTGGAGAGCAGATCGAAATGCTGGTTTTTGATGAGCTGAGTTCACCTTGGGGAAGGAGCTCTTTCAGTTGGCTTCCACGCTTCTTTCCCAATGGTCCCACCATTGCTTTGTTCTGGTTGTGCCTATTGTCAGGAGATAGACACACACATATGTATACACACACATATAAATGCATGCAGTAAGATATATCTATTAATATATATGTATATCCAGATACATTAGTGTATAAATAAATATATTTTACATATGTGTGTGTGTGAGTGTGTGTGAGTGTGTGTGTGAGTGTGTATGTGTGTGTGAGTGTGTGTGTGTGAGTGTGTATGTGTGTGAGTGTGTGTGTGTGAGTGTGTGCGTGAGTGTGTGTGTATGTGTGTGTGAGTGTGTGTGTGTGAGTGTGTGTGTGTGAGTGTGTGTGTGTGTGTGTGTGTGCGTGAGTGTGTGTGTGTGTGAGTGTGTGTGTGTGTGTGTGTGTGTGTGTGTGTGTGTGTGTACATGCGGGATATTTCTCACATCCTTTCCTAGCTAGCCTGATCTTGAATAGCACATAGGAAAGCAGGGCCAAGGGGCCCAAGAGTCGGAGGTCATGGGAACATTCCTCTTTCTCGTTTCCTCCCCCTTCCCTCGGACTCCTAGGAGAGTAGAAGGGGATGGGGGAGGTTGACCAGAAAGCTCCAGGAGGAAGCCAGCCCGCACCCCAGAGGGCCAAGGCTTCAGAACCTTCTGCCTTCATCCTGACGCCCCGGCTCAGGCCCTGGCAGCCTCCCCGCTTCGGAGTGCCAGAGAAAGCAGCCCTGAGACAATGATCAGGGAGCTCAGCTGCCACCGAGGCCCTCGGCAAAATGGCAGAGTGGGCAGAGCTCTTTCATGGTCCCCCTGAGTACCTTGGCTTCCTGCCATCCCTCTGCCTTCCCTCTGTCTCCACAGCTGGGGTCACTTAACCCCAGCCTGCAGATTCAGCATCATCCCTCGTTCCAAGATCAATCGAAGCCCTAGGAAGTATAGGGGAATCAAAGGATTTAGAGGTTTCCAGATCTGAACAGTCACATCCACCTAACTTCCCTCATCCTTTTTAACTTGAGGATTCGAGACCCAGAGAGGGAACAAGGGTTCCTGCTGAGAAGTGCCTGAGGTAGGAGTAGAACCCAGACCTTCCCGCTCCAGAAGCCTAGCGATTATCCCACGGAGCGAGGCTGCCTTTCGTGGCCTGGAGATGCCGACTTTGCCCAGCCAGCCCCACCAGCCTTTCTATCCCACTAACTCCCTGCCCCTCGCTTCCCTTCTTTCCTCCCAGGACCCTGGTGCCTGCGTGTTGCTGTCTGGAATTCAGAATTACTCAGCCTACGAGAATATCTATTTCCAGAAGCAAGCCATCTCCCTAATTATCCTCCCGTCATCCTTCTTGTCTGCCTTGACTATGTGGCAATGGCATCAATAGCCTCTCCCACAGAGACTATAGATATTATCTTTGGTTCTTTAAGAGGCAGTGAGATTTTTGAATTACAGTTTAACTCTCTTTCTTTAAAAATTCTGTGAGGAGACAGTTTAACTCCAGATCTGAGGAGACTCTTAGCTGATAGTTGAAGAGAAGACAGAGGCTAAATATTAAGAGAATGTATTTCCAGAAAAAAAAAAAACTGGGTTTAAACTTGTGAAAAACATGAAGGGAATTCTTGAGAGAATAATTTGATTGGTATCTTGAGAGAACCGAATGGCGGGACTCTGTTTCCAGAATTGAAGAGGTTAATTGTTGTAATGATGCTCAAAGGTGATTTTGACTTTATTCTTTTTCATAGTGGATATACTGTAAGGAAAGAAAGGAAGAAAAGAAGAAAGGAAGGAAGAAAAAAGAAAGGAAGAGAGAAATGAAGGACGGAAGGAAAAAAGAAGAGAGAAATGAAGAAAAGAAGAAAGAGAAGAAAAAAATGAAATAAATTGTGTCTGGGTCAATATTGTTGATTGTAATGTTGATAAACAATACAGTTAGCAATTCTGGCTTTCATTTAGGTTTGGGAATTAAGAGGTTTCATGAGGAACATGGTCCCACGAATTTCTCTGTGTATGCACAGAGAGCCTGAAAAGTGGGTAAGGAGCACAATGAAACCTGGGCACAATGGAGAAGTCCAGGAGAGTGGACTCTCCTAGAAAGGAAGAGATGGCTGGCTTCAGGACTCTCCTTAAATGGAAGAAGGAAAGGGTCAAGGGGAAAGGGTTCAAGGATAAAGAGTTTCTGGAGCCTCCTGGAGAAATCAATAGCAGTGCATTTTACAGAGAAATGAAAAGAAATACAAGATTTAAAACAAAGGTTTGTATTGCATCAGAACCCGGAGGATGACCAGGTCTAAGATATCAACACCCTGATATAGGCTATGTATAAGGGTGTGACCATTGTGACTCCTACATTTCAATATCCCTTTCTCTGAGGCTGATTTCTGCCCAATATCAATGAAATAGAAATAAGGGGAAACAAGATGGGGGTGACTAGGAACCCCTAAACTTCTTCCTTACTTCCTCTTCTCTTTCTATATGTTCACTCTTGGTGAGTTCATCAGCATCCACTGAGAGATATCTAAAACTCAATATGCTCCAAATGGAACTCATTATATTTCTCCTACAAACCCAGCTCCCTCTCTTATTTGTATAATCTTGTGGGGTGTGTCATGCTCTTTCTAGGCTCATAACTTGGGCTCATCCATAACTTTTCTTTTCCTCATCCCGCCCTGTAGTTCTCCCCCAAATAACCAGTTACAACATCTTGTCAATTTTCATCTTCACACCCTTTTTCACCTTTTCTCCTTTCTCTCTATTAACACACACCATCTCCTTAGTCAAGCTCTCCTCAGCTCTCATCCGCGCCGTTGTCATTGGCTCTTAACTGGTTTCTTTGCCTCTGTTCTCTCCCTTTCCACTATTTCTTCTCCAATCTATGAAGAAACTATTGATGACTTGCTTCCTACTGGGCCATTGGAAGGGGACTCTCCAGAGTGAGATTGTTTCCTAGCTTTTCTGCCGTGCTTCCCCTTCTCTCTGCTCACACGGCCACTGCCCTGGTCCAGGTGTCTGTCACTTCTCTTTCAGTGTCCTTCACTCAGGTTGTCCTTTACTCACTGTAATCCATCTTCCATTAAGCTTCCAAACTGGGGTTTGCAAACACAGATGGAACCATCCAGTGGCCCAACTAAAAACAGAACCGGAATCTTCAGGGGAATCTATGGGAAAACCCAAAGCCTCAGGCTGCCATTAAAAGTTGATTATAAATGGCTCAACTTTGCCTTTCTGACTCATTTTATCCCGGCCTCGTTGAGACACTAAGTTTTATTTGATGAGATATCCCCCCTAGCACACGTCTAACTGGTTCCGACCATGTTCCCACCTTCCCATATGTACTAATGGCCGCCCCCCCCCCAACTTCTTGCTTCGAGAACAAGGAGAGAGAATCTGACAGTTAGAGGTGGGTGGAAGGGAGCACTGAAACCGGGGAAACATCACTGATGGGGGCTTGAGAGTGGCAGAGAGATCAGACACCTAAAAGCCTCTTTTTGGCTGTTTGGGTGCTTAGTCGTACCTGACTTTCTGGGATCTCATTTGGGGTTTTCTTGGCAGAAGAGGGTTGGCCATTTTCTTCTCCAGCTTATTTTACAGATGACAAAATGGAGGCAAACAGGAGGAAGTGACAAGTCCAGGATCACACAGCTAGTGAGTGTCTGAAGCCAGATTAAAACTCACAAAGAGGAATGTTCCTGCCTCTATGCCCAGTACTGTGTCTGTCGTGTCTCCTAGATGTCCGTATGTCTCTACTGTGATTACAATTCAGTATATTACATTGCATTTATCAGATAACTAGGGGGCAGCCAGATGCAATGGGTGGCGCACTGGGCTTAGAGTCAAAAAGATTTATGTCCCCAAGTTCCAATCAGGCCTCAGACACTCACTAGCTGTGTGACCCTGGGCAAGGCACGTCCCCCTGTCTGCCTCAGTTTCCTCATCTGTAAAACAAGCTGGAGTAGGAAATGGCCAACTACTCTAGTGTCTCTGCCCAGAAAACTCCAAAGATGTGGATATGACTGTACAACAACTTATTGTATATTTTTGCAGTATCTTACTGAGGGAAAGGATTGATTTTTATTGTATTTTTTTTTTCCTTTTTGATTCTTTGATATGGAATCCCCAATATTACAGACCTGATAGGAACCTAAAATGTTCATTCATTTAAGAATTGGAAATTTAGAATTTCACCTTGTCATGTATATTCACATTACTCAGAATGCCAGTTGATCCAACAGAGTCTCCAACTTGTGCGATTACTGTTCAATGGGATTTTCTATTGCTCCTCTCTATTGATTTTATACAACATCGCTCCCCAAACCAGCCTCCAAATCAACAATTACAACCACGGATATTCTGGGAGGATTCAAGTGCCAGGAATCCATGCTGGTTGGGTTCCAAGCTAGAGCCAAGTACCTTTGCACCCCTTTGAATTGGCCCCGATTTGCCACCGGGCTCAGGAAAATCCAGAAATCGCCATTGGGGGAGAAAACCTGAAATAGCACGTTCTTCAAACGTTGAATGGTAGCTTCATGATTGCGGATGCATGTGTCACAGCTAAAGACAGAATTCTAGCTCCTGGTCACAGCAGGGAAAAACAATTTTCACATTCATGAATTATGGTTCATTTTACACTTCTGTTCTCAAGGCTAATCATTTGTTTAAGTAAGTCCTTTGTCTTGATTAGAGCTTTTAGCAAATGTAAGTGTTTAGTGAGCCTGGCTCCCTGTTGTGAAATGCAAGACTTATGAAATTTAAACACACTCCTGGAAATAGAAACCCGCTTGTATTTATCAATGGCCGTAACCCAGGCAGAATCTTTTATTTAAACAATTAACTTTGGGAATAGATGTGCAAACAAGCACAGTTCATAAAGTTATTCATGTCCTTCCCTGCTGTGGACATTATCTTATTTTTTTTTTAAATGGCTAGTAATATTCTTAGAGATAGGAATGGAGATTGGACTTGGGATTGCACAGGTATGTGGACCTTCCAGGTGAGGAAACTCCTTTTACCAATGCAGGTCTGCACCGTCTCTGAACTGGATAGCCTGAGAGAGTTAAGCTGAGAGTTCAGGTGATCTGTCCAAGGTAACGTGGACAGAAACAGGACTTAAATTTGGTGCTTCCCAATCTTGATTGAGTTCCTCCATCCACCATGTTACATTGCCTCTGTAGCAGTCCATTTACACCAAAATTATCCAAACTATTGATGGAAGGAAGGGAAAGTTTGTGGTGAATTTGATAAACAGAAAATTTAAACAGAAATTAAACATTGAATTTCAACAATTGAATGTTAATTAAAAAAAATAAACAGAAAATACTCTGAATGACACACCTTTTTCCCCCAGTTAAATTCTCTGAATTGCTTTCAATGGTGAAGGCTTCTTCTGAGGTTTCTAATATCAGCAGGGGGAGTTGTGGGGGGACAGAATTAGTTCTTCATTGTTATATCAAGAGTGTCTTTCCTTCTTTCAGAGATGCAAAGTTACCTCATGCTATAGTCAATTGATTAGGCTATTGAAATAGTATTTTCCCCTCTAATTTATGACCTAAAAATATCCAACAATGGAATGGCTCTTTTTGTGATAATTTTTACATGAATGTGAACATTTAAAAATGAAAGTTATTTTCTCTGTTCCCATTTATTTGAGCTAGAATAGAACTGTCAGTGAATTTTGCTGCTAGATTAGCTAGCCCAGGGTCTATGGGAATTATGAGATGATGCAAATAATCAACCCTGCTTTTGGAAATGTGAAAAGCAAAAAGCATAACTTGAAGGATTTTGCTTTATCCCCTGCTGGGATACGGTGCTGGAATGAACATGGGACAAAATAAGCGAGCTCCTGAATTGGGCGTCAGATCTTTGTGGGATATTTAGGAAGCTGCTTTCTTCTCTCATTTGGCTTCAGATGCCTCATCTGTACAAGAAAATAGTTGAAACAAAAAAAAAAAAAACAAGTGATTTCTAAGATCTTCCCCTGTTCCAAGTCCTGTGCAATGTCCTACAAAACTGCTTAAGGTCTCAGCTTTTTTCTTAGTCATATGAAAGCATTCATAGAATGATAGCCAAGGACCCCCCAGCTCAAGAAAGGTGTATTTAGGGCTAGGCCCCTCAGGGAAGTTCCAGGTTTTGGCTTGAACTTCTGACCAAACCCTCACCTTGGAGGCAAAAGTATTGCCCAAGCCTAGCCCCCACAGCCCAGCCTCTATTAGCTGAATCAGCCACCCCTTGGATCCAGAGCGCACCGCCCCAGTTTGGAATGACAGCTTTATGGTTCAATAAAACAAATTAATTGATTCAACTATCCTCACTAGTGTCTAGAAACAAAGGCGGTTTTCTGCATTAATCTGGGAATCAAGATGAGATGGAAACAAAAAACTCTTTTTCCCCACTCAGATTTTTTTCCATCAGAGCCATATCCAGGGTCTTCCCCGACCAGCCAGAAGGCCACCTCTCCCTCTCTTTGTGAGCTGGTTCAGTGGAGCACAGGCAGGGCAAGATGCCTTTCTGATCATGGAAGTCAAATGTGGATTCTTTGAAAAGAAACCCAATTGTTTCCCTCCTCCTATCTTTCAAAAAAAAAAAAAAAAGAAAGAAAAGAAAATGAGATTAAAAAAAAAAACCCTTTCTTTTTTTCTTACACTCCTCTCCTCCCAACAATTTACCCTCAGCAAATGGATGGGGTCTTTGGGCCTCTGGAGTTAGGGAATGGAAGAGGGAGCATTCTGATGAGTTAAAAGGAGGAGTGATTTAATTGTCTAACTCCTTCTGTGCTCAAGAATATCAGACAGATGGGGAGGATAAGACAAGAAGCTCAATAATTAATTTTCATGTTCCTCACTAGTGGGACCTCTTTAATCCCTGTTCCTGTGATTATAGAGAAAGGTTGGATTCCAAAGTTTCTCTCATTAGCTACGGGTTGTATGAAAATACCTGTATTTTCAAAGGGGAGAGTGACAAGAATGAACAATTTCAGCTATTAAAAATAGCCTGGTGTCAGGCACTTTTTTGGTGAAGAACAAAAACTCTCTGTTTCTCTCAGATCAATAATGAAACAGATGGTTGTTGGGGGGTTAGAGGTCAAACTTTCCCTGTTGACTGAAAGGCAAGGTTGACTTAAAAGCTTTCCCAAAGTTATTCCAGAGGCAGGCAGGGCATTAGTCTGGCTTTCACGGCTCCTAACGGTGGAGCCCGGGCTCCCTGGAATTCTCCGGTACTCTTTCTAGATACAAAGGGCTTCCTGGAGCCAATCCCCCTTCCAAGGCCAAACGCACAAATGCCTTGTCAGATGGAGAGCCGGCTCCCGTGGAATGATCGGCTCCCATCTCGGCTTCGGAGCTAACCCAAGACAAAATGTTAGGAAAAGATTAATTTCCAAAATGAATGCTCGGAGATGATTTGGGCCAGTTCCAGTGATCTTGTGATGGAGAGAGCCATCTGCACCCGAGGGGGGACCGTGGGGACTGAGTGGGGAGCACAACAGAGCTTTTCCACTTCTTCTGTTTTTGTTTGCTTGCTTTTTCTCTTTCTTATTTTTTCCCCTTTTTGATCTGATTTTTTCTTGTGCAGGGAGATAATTGTAGAAATATGTATATGAGCTTTACACATGTTTAATGTATATTGGATTACTTGCCATCTAGGGAAGGGGGTGGGGGGAAGGGGGGAGAAGAAAACATTGGGAACACAAGGTTTTGTGAGGGTGAATGTTGAAAATTATGCATCAATTTTGAAAATAAAAAGCTTCCAAATGAATGCTAAATTCTTGCCATGATGGGAGAATGAATGAATGGAGAAGTTCTGTGCTGAGCATTGGTTATAGGAATGGGGGGAGAAGGAGACAGAGACAGAGACAGAGAAAGCAGCTTACACTCCCCCTGAGAGAGAGAACACAGAAAAAGGTTCTCCTCCAATGTGAATGGGGAGCCCAGGAGCTCAAGCTGCATCTGTGGGGGAGATGACAATGGCACAGGGTCAGGGCTGGTGGTCTTTCCTCCTACTGGAAGAGACAGAATGGGTGTGTCACGTCCCATCTTATCCGAGCGAGGCAAGAAATGAAGCAACCAGGGTAGGTTCTTGAGAGCCCCAGGAGCAGAGAAGGGACAGAGAGGGACAGGGCTGATGTCCCACAGGCAGGCTGTCCATCCTTCCGAAGGGGGGGGGTGGCCATAAGAATGGGCTGATTCCGAGCCTTTTTTTTTTTTTAACCAATTTGCATCCTGATTAACCCAACTGGCAGCAGCCCCCCAGCACAGGATTCAAAATTGGGAAATGCAATCTTAGCAAGATTGTTCAGTCATTCAAACACCCAAACCTTTTGAGGTAATTTCCTCAAATCCCCATTGAGATCTAATTTCTTATTAAGCCAAATAAAGCAGTTTGGCACATTCATCAGTTTGGGCTCCAGGAGCTGCTGCTGCTGCTGCTGCAGCTCATTTCTTCCCCCTCCCTCCTCCTGGAGACGAGTGGTAGAGAGACACCTTAGAGCCGGACCCACCCCGGCTGCCCCCACAGACATGGGCACGTGCCCGCACAAACAGCGCCGCACGGGCCTGCGGCACCCGGCAGGGCAGGATGGCGGCCTCCATTGGCGCCTCTCATCCTGGTGCCCAGGGAGAGCAGAAGGCCCAGCACATCCCCACGCCGGAGGCCCCCCATTCTCCCCCAGCCCCTGCCCTGCAGGAAGGACCCACTCTTGGTGCCGAGGCCCAGGGAGGCCCCAGTTTGGGGAATCCGATGCCAGGAGAGGGACAAACAGTGCCAGGTCACAGGGGATCTCGAGGGGGTGTTTTAGCTTGAGCTCTCTTGCTAAAGAGATGAAAAAAGTGTTTCTAGCACTTAAACTAATGCCATCGTCACCCTCTAAATGTGGGCTTGGTGGTCTCAGCCTAATTAGGGCTGTGGCTAAGACACTTGGCCCATTCAATGTCCTGCTGTCGTCCAGAATCACAGACGAGCCTTTTTAATTGGTGGCTACTTGATATCAAAACTTCAATCATATTTTCTACATATTGAGTCTGGAAAACTACAACCCTCCTCAGCCTAAGTATTCATCCCGTGCATTTTCCTGGGAGATTAGCAGGAGGGGAACATAAGAAGAAGATACAGAACTATTAGGGGAGGGGGCATTTTTATTTCTTGAAATCTTTGCATAGGCAACAAATAATCAGCTTAACCAGAGAAATTAATCAGAGAAACCCAGTTTTTAAAGGCAGCCATACACATGCTAAGAACCTCTAGTTCATCATTGAACACCCCTTTGAGTCTCCTCTTCTTACTGTTGAAGGGAGGTTAATAACTGGTCACTAGTGGATTTAAGTAGAATTTACAAATGGCCAATAATACAAATGTTTCTTCCCTGGGGCTGAGGAGAGTGTATTGAGGAAGGCTATTTGTTCACCGACAATCACTGTACAAATACAGGGCATCCAGTCTGTCATTTCAGAAGTAAAGTTGGGTGTGTATTTTTACCATAAAACAGATAGTGGTTGGAGGGGAGAAGGGGCCAGAGAACAAGAAGAAATTTGTCCTGTTGCTAAAGTTACCACTTTCCAAGTAAGAAAATATACTTTTGAGTAGGGGAAAAAATGACAGGGCATAAATCCACAATTTGACCTAATTTTCAGAATGGAAATGACCTATTAAAAAAAAAAAAAACACCATCCCAGAGAGAATATGAATTTGGCTGGGTCAACAGTCGGGCAAGCAGATAGGGTGCTAGAAATTACCGAGTCTTTTACTATTTGGTAGCATTTTATGCTAATTCTGTTCCCTTCTCTGTGATAAACAAAGCCAGTTGAAAGCAGTGAGCATCACATGCTGATGGGTCCCCGAGCTACAATTTAATACGAATCTCGTAATTCCTTTGTACAACGCCTCCAGTTCATTTAGGAGCATCACACACTGAAGAGGCTTCAGGACTGAATTACTTGCCCCACTCAGCAGACGCAATGTCTTACAAACACAGTCATCTAACAAGCTTTTACTGGGAGGGCCTTCCATAGACTAAGGAAACCGGGGCCATCTTCCTCCACTGGGTTTCTGGATGTCCAGGTGGAAATTGGTGAGATAAAATCGGAAGAGCGTGGGATACAGACTCAAGACTTGGGTTCCTGCTTCCGGGCTGACATCATGTGAATTCAGATACTTCACTGACCTTTTCTGGTCTCAGTTTCTTTAGGAAACATGGCGGTAATCACGTCTGCAATAAAGTATCCACAGGCTTGTGGTGAGGGTCTTAGCGTGCTTCAGAAAGAAATGATACTGTTATTATACATGGATCACGCAGAGGTTGTGATTTTATGGGGGCACACAGTAGGTCCAGTGGCTGGTCCTTTTCAGAAGGCTTTCTCAGTGAAGGACTTCTTTTCTCATGTGCCCCTTCTAATAATATCTATCAACCAGAAGAGCCAGCATGCTCGCATTTACATCACTGTTTAGGGTTTGCAAAACACTCTACAAATGGTATTTTGTGGGAGCCTTACAATTGCCTTGTAAGGGGGGATTTCTTATGATCCCCATTCTGCAGATAAGGAAACCGAGGGCTAAGACATATTCAATGACTTGCCCAGAGTAACACAGCTAGTAAGTGTCTAAGGTAGGATCTGAAACTAGATAATCCTATCTCCAGGTTCAGGGATGTATCTATTGTCCTGCTTCTTAAACTCTGGTTCTTGACTCCTTATAGGGTATTCTAACTGAACACGGGGGTCTCAAAATTACAGTTTATTATCAATAAATGTTGGATTTGGATACCTGTTTTATATGCCTACATAAGTGGGGTCACGTAAAGGTGTCTTGGACACAAAGGGTTATGAGTGGGAAAAGTTTAAGCAGCCCTAGTCTATCATAATCTATCATAAAGCCTAGATCCATTCCAATAGAAGAAAGTATTTTGAGATGACCATCAAGTTGCCTGTGGGTCTCTTTGGCTTGAAGAATCCCCAGGTGACATTTACCTCGTGACTGATCCTTTGTGGATGGAGTTAATATTATAGTCAATCTATTGTGTAGATGATTGTTTTAAACAGTCAGATTGTGGCTCAGGTTCATCTTACCGACAGCTCTTTCTCGCTGTGCACTTCCTAGATTCACCTTAAATTCAAGGACATAGAATAATAATCATTTAATAGAATTAGATATATAGCAATTGAAAACATCATTCAATATGTAACAGACACAGACCTTACTTTCACCTCCATCATCAGACTCAAGTTTTTCTTAAGGCAAAAGTTCCGTTGGGGCTGAAATCCATATTTCTCTTCCCTCGTCTCCCAGCCTTTGGACAAAAAGCTTACTGAGGAGCTCAGTTCTCGGGGCAGCTCCCTCGAGAGGTGTAGAGAGGACATTTGTTGGTTTGCTTTCCATTCACACAATCTCTACCATGTGAGCTTGACCTAGCTTTCATTACCCTAGCTCATCATGGAAGAGACCCCAATAACACAGAGTAATTTCTCCGTGACTTGGCTCTACCCAACCTGCTCGCTGCACTATGACATCTTCACTCCATTCTCCTCTGAGGTGCATGATGAGGGTCTGGGACTCTGCTGAATTTTGGGTCTTCCCAGTCAGAGCCATTTCTAAAAGGGGATGTAGATAGAAGACCCCAAGCTATGCCCAAAGAGCATAGACTAATGGTTCCTGCAGAGGCAGGGGAACTGTCTCAGAGCTGGATACCAGAATTATCCTTCTCCCTCTTTCACTTTCAAAACTCCATGTATTCCTAACTCCTTTGGGCCCTCCATGTGCCATTTCTCCAGTTGCAATAATCCTTAGTATGCAAACTATGAATGAAATGAAACTATGACAGAATGCTGATGTACTGGTAGGAGCCAAAATTCCCACCAGTGATACATTTCATTTATAGGATGTCTCCAAAGTGTTAGTGAAGTTGTAAGCTTGAAGCTGCACTAATCCTTGGAGGATAGTCTCTCCTCTCTCTCTCTCTCTCTCTCTTTCTCTCTCTGTCTCTCTCTCTCTCTCTCTCTCTCTCACTTTCTCTTTCTTTCTCTTTCTCCTCCTTCCTTCCTTCTTCCCTCCTTTCTTTCTCTCCCTCTCTCATTCTCTCACTCTCACAACACACACACACATACACACAAATAACTAATAAAGACTACACATTAATGTTAAAATTATCTAAGTAACTAATTATCTATGTTTGAATAATATAAACATTTCTAAAATTAAATTTTATTTTTTCAGTCATCAAAAATCCTCTTCCTCTCATTCTCTCCTTGATGAAGTTGGAAATTGCTCCAATCATTCTGGAAAGCTATAGGGCTATCAAATTTGTGTGTACTCTTTGATCCAATAGTGTCTCTACTGGGTCTGTATCCCAAAGAGGTCATAAAAAAGGGGAAAAGACCCACATGTACAAAAATGTTTGTAGTGGCCCTTTTTGTGATGGCAAAGAACTGGAAACTAAATGGATGCCCATCGGCTGGGGAATGCTGAATACATTATTGTATATGAATGTTATGGAATATTATTATTTTACAAGAAGTGATCAGCAGGATGATTTCAGAAAGGCCTGGAGAGACACAAACTGATACTAAGTGAAGTGAATCGAACCAGGAGAACATTGTACACAGCAACAACAAAATTATGTGATGATCAATTCTGATGGACGTGGCTCTTTTCAACAGTGAGGTGATTCAGGTCATTTCCAATGAACTGGTGATGGAGAGATCCATCTGTACCCAGAGAAAGGATTATGGGAACTGAGCGGGGATCACAATATAGTATTTTCACTTTTTTTGTTGTTGTTTGCTTGCATTTTGTTTTCTTTCTTCTTTTTTCCCCTCTTTATCTGATTTTTCTTGTTCAGCATGATAATTATGGAAATATGTATAGAAGAATTGCATATGTTGAATATATATTGGATTACTTGCTATCTAGGAAAGGGAGTAGAGGAAAGGGAGAGAGAAAAAAATTGGAATTTGGGGTTTTGCAAGGTGAATGTTGAAAACTATGTATGCATATGTTTGAAAATAAAAAGCTTTTTTAAAAAATCATGTACAGTCACATAAAATAGATATCGATGTTGACCTTGTCCAAAAAACCCCTCAAATTAAAGCAAAACCCAACAGATAATCCTGTACTGTGAGTCCTCTACCTCTCTGTCAGGAAGTAAGTACTATGCTTCATTATAGGTCTTCTGGCTGATCATTATACTTATCAGAAGACCTCAGTCTTTTAAAGCTCATTTGTTTTTACGATACTGTTGTGATTTTTTCTCCTCTAGCTCTGTACACTTCCTTCTATATCAGTCCATAATAGTCTTCCCAGGTTTCTCTGAAACCATTCTCCCCATCATTTTTACAGCACACTAATAATATTCCATCATAGTTACATATCATAAGTTGTTTACCCGTTCTCCAAGGTGAGCATTCTTTCACTTTCAAATCTTAGTCACTGCAAAATGAGATGCTTTAAGTGTTTTCATATGCTCTCCTTCCCTTAATTTATCTGCCCTCTTATCCCTTCCTTTCCCTTCTTCCTTTTGCTTGGTTCCCCTACTTGTTGAACGCAAGTCTTTTCTTACCTATGTGTATATCTTGCTGCTTTTGCCAGTCCAGATGAGGATGAGTTTCCAGTGTCACCCACTTGCTTCACCCCTTCCACTGTATATCTGATTATGATGTAATTTCCCCTAATATTCATCTCTTTCCTCTTCTAATGTATTCCTCCTCTTCTCGCCTTCACTTTTTAGATCATTATGATATAACACAAACATTCCCAGACCCTCTGTCTTATCAGTCCCTCAGTTAATAAGCATTTTTAAGAGATTACTTTTGTGCCAATCGTGATGCTAAGTGCTGGGGATATGACAAGACACAATAGACAGTCCCCGGCTTCAAGGAGCTCAAAATTTAACAGGAGAAAAACTAATTGACTAATATATTCAAATAAGCTATAACAAATTGGGACGTAATGAAGACTGGAAAGACACTAGAATTTAGGGGAGTTGGGAAAGACTTCCTGCAAAAGATGCAATTTTAGTTGGACTTTGAAAGAAGCCTTGTTCTGCTTTTTACCTTAGTTGCTTTTTCTTTGAGGAATCTTACTTTGTTCTCCTTTTAAAGTCATTTACATTTGATTCTTATTATTTCTTAACATCTCACGGAATCATTAGCTTCTATTTGGTCAGTTCCAATATTCAGTGTATTTGTTGATTGGGGGAGATTTTTTTTTTTTTTTTGGTCCTCATAACAAGCTATTAATTCTCTTTCTGATGTTCTCTTCCATAGATACTGTTTATCCCCCACCCTTTTGTTCCTTCCTTCTTTCTTTCCTTCCTCTCTTCCTTTTTTCCCTTATTCCTTCCTTTCTCTTCTTCCTTTCTGCCTTCCCACTTTCCTTCTTTCCTTCCATGTGACTATAAATAGGGAGAAAGGGCTAGAGCTCTGTGAACATTGGGTCTGAATCTGACCAGGAGTTCTAGGCAGATCATTCCAGTGCAGGACAAGTTATACACTAAGACAAGAAGAGTCCAAGATGCAGAAAGAGGAGCTGACTAAGCTTTTGTGGGATCCAGATGATAACCAGCACCTCTGCCATTCACTACAGAATTTTGAGTCATATACAAAGTAGATAAATCAGCCTTTTATCAAGTGCTTACAATGTGCCAGAAACTGTGACAAGTGCTTTATAGTTATTAACTAATATTAATTTGGTTCTCACAACAATCCAGGGAGTTAAGTGCTATTATTATCTCTATTTTACAGATGAAGAAAATGGAGGTTAAATGAATTGCCAGAATCACTTGACATTGGTCAGTTTTTATAAAAGTATATGTAAACAGAGGAGTACAAATGTGGTCACAGCACTTTGGGAGCTTCATTTCCCCTCCGTCACCTCACTATCTAAAAATAATGGGCTCACTCTTAAAATATTCTCTAGACCATGGATTCTTAAACTTTGTCAATGCATGAGCCCTTTTTACCCTAGAAATCTTTATGTGACCTCAGGAATATAAGTCTATAAAATAGCTTATATAAACCAAATATCTATCGATAAAAATTATATTTTTGTGATCCTCACTTCCTGGTATGAGACCCCATATGGGGTCATGACCTACAGTTTAAGAAGCTGGGCTCTCTCTATCTGACATCAATCTCTGTGAGTACATGAGTAAAACCAGATGGGTCTTCATCTCATCTGTGTCTAGGCTGGCTCTCAAGTCACTGTAAAAGGTCATTCTTTGCTCCTCTGGTCAATCAATGTTTCATTAATTAATTAATTAATTAATTAACAATTAATGTCTTTGGTAGGTGTGTTACCTAAAATATGAAATAATGAATGCTTGCAAAAATAAAGAATCTTCACTTATTTTCACAGGATCCAGGGTCCATTGAAGCCTTCTCCTTTTATACCATTGTCTGTCACTCTATTCTATGGGGAGTTCAATTAAGAGCACTCAAATTCATTATTTACTTTTAAAATTCTTTATTATTGATATCTTTTATTTTAATATTGTTGATATTTCCTCCAAAACCCTTTACCTCTGCCCTTTCCAGAGCGCCATCCCTTAAAATAAAAGTTTTGTTTTGTTTTGTTTGTTCAAAAGAAAAAGAGAAATAAAATCATAAAGACCAATTAACACTATAAAAATGGACATTATTTGCAGGGACTCCTATCTCTTCTTTGGGAAGAATTTCTTCTTTGTAGTTGCACAACATGATTGCATTATAATTTCTATGCCCTTCATTTATATTGCCAGAGTCTACTGTTGGTATTGCTGATTTCCCTTCATGTCCATTCATGTAAATTTGTTTATGCTTTTCTTGAGTCTTATATGATGGTAATATTCCATTACATCCAGGGTCCCTCCTCTGATAAGTCATTCCCCATTCACTTCACAGCCATCTCATTGTTACCATCACAAGTACCACTGTGTACACACACGTATTTTAACGAGGGATGTGTGCCAAGGTGGCCATTGAGAAAGAGACGCTCTATATATTATTTTGACACATGTACCTTCTGAGTGTTCTTATCTGGGTAACACTTACTGCTTTCCACTGACCCAAATCCTTTTAAGTAGAGGCTGTTGACTTTTTGCCTTGTAGTGCCAGTTCCTAACAGGGCTCCTGGCCCTTAGCAGACACGTAGCTGATGCTTATTGGATTGAACTAAAGGGAAAGATCTTCCAATAGGCAATGACTTAAATGACTTTACCATTATCATTTACCAAATGATTTACCAAAATCATTAGGAGTTTGCTTTCCAGAATCCTCAACAACATAGGCACAGGTCACTACTTGTGTGTGTGTGTGTGTGTGTGTGTGTGTGTGTGTGTGTGTGTGTGTAGTCCTCAGGAATACTCATGCTATTTTTCTTACCCAGAGCCATTTCTGTACCTCCTCTAAAAGTGATAAAATTTCATGGGCTGTTCCCACCGATTCCCTAACGCCCAGCCCTTTTCTCTTCTTGAACTAATATAGAGATGCTTTAAAATTGGGTCATTTTTATTATTAAAAATACTTTCTGGAGATTTCTCTTTGGGAGAAATTGGCATGTTTTCAAGTGTTTCTGGAATTGCTAAAACAGGGCTCTCATTAGTTTACGAGCCATGGAAAACTTTTTCACACGTCCCTCTCTCCCTCCCAACTTTGACACCTCCACCTGGAAGCACATTCTGATTGGCTCGGAGAGGTTTTATGGGTTTTCAGAGTACATGGTCACCTGATTAATTAGCTATAAAACTTCAGAGCACAATCTAAAACAGATGCAATTGTGGACCTCAGGCAGGCTGCCTTGTGTATCCCCATCGGCCGCCATCATGAATGTCCAGTTGCATCTAGGCTGTGTGGCTTTGGCGGCGTCGATGTGGGAGCGCTGCATCTGACTCACTGTGGCTTCTTTAGGCTAATCCTTGGGTCGGTTTCAAGCATTTCTCTTTAGGTCATTGCAAAGGAGGAAACAAAGAAGGAGGAATCGAGATGGTTTTTCCTAAGGACTCACCTTAGAAATTACTGCCACTTTAGGGTCAGTCCTAGATGAAACCAGAAGCTAAGTTCTGCAGCTTTATGTAAAGAATGGAGACTGTTGGACGTTCTCTTTTCTTCGGAGTCTATCCCTGAGCATTAGGAGGAAAGGAAATCTAAGTCTCGGACAAATAATAAAGATTATCAGGAAAGATTTATTGGTGCAATGGAAAGCGCTTAGGATTGGAAGTCCGAGACTATGGGTTCCAGTCCTGTCTCTGTTCATAGCTAGATGTGTGATGTTGACAAAGTCTCCTCCTACCTCGGGATCCCCTTCAGGTCTAGTATATGACCCTAGCACTTGCAGCTTCTTTTCTGACTCTAAAGGGAGGATTCAGTAAGCCTGCATGCTCCTGCACTTCTCTTCTTGTTCCTATAAATCGCCAGGGAGGAGAAAGGAAGTCTCAACATAGTCCCTCCTCTTATAAACATGACCATCTAGTTGAAGAAACAAAACATGTTCTTCTAACAAGATAACAATGATATAGGTGTCCCAGAGGATTTGCATAGAGGAAACACAAGATGAGACAAATTCAGTCAAGTGAGTTTGGCCAAGGAAGATTTCATGAAAGAGCAATTTGGTATAAAAAAAAGTGCACTGAATGTGCTGTTTAATTTCTTGTTATGCGATGTAGTCACTGTTTCTCTTAGCTTCTCAGTCTCAATTTCCCCATCTAAAGTTAGACTGCAATTATATCTAGTGTCCCTTCTGGTTCTAAATCTTGGGAAAATAATGTGAAATGGTAGAGAAGAGCAGAGAGAAGTAGGCTCTGAGGTTACTCCCCCAAACCCCCATCCACACCGTGCATTTTGTCCCCAAAAGGCAGTTACTACATTCCCTAAAGGCTCCAGGATTAGCCCTGAGACAGGTGTGGGGATGGGGGTGAGGAGCAGGTATCTTTCTGAAGCTCCCGCTGTGATTCTTCCTTTCTTTGATGATTGTTGGTAATAACAATCTGCCGTCTGGTGTGACTCTCTTAGACAAATGATGCTTTGATATAAGACTGGAGCTGTTCCGGTTGGGACCATTTCCCACTAAAGTCTGTGACATCCTCCCACTGGTACAAATAGAATCCAGGGGAAAGGGAGTTCAAAGAGAGGCAAAGGAGAGCAACTGACAGCTCCTAGCAGTCCTTTTGTAGAATCTCAAGAGTCCCCATAGGTGAGACATGACTTTTCCACAGGGATTTTTGTTGAGTAGAGACTTCACTTTCTCATCCCATCCAGTCTGCCTTTTATTCCCATGACAGACAGGGGCACTGGCTCTAACAGGGATTTTGCTAGGAAGTCAGTGGGATAATGGGCAGTTGAAAATCCTCTGGACCTCCAAAAATCACTAGGGCCTTCTTCTCTCAGGGAGCAGAATAAAGCAGAGACCAAGTGGCTCCTGCCCTCCACCATCCCCAAGGAATCCCTCTCTTCTTCCAGATATCTGAATTTCTCCCGCCCACCAGTTGATTCTTTTACATAAGCCTTATATAAGGCACAAATTAGTCTCCTAACTAATCTTGACAGATTTCCTGCTGTCCTTGGAGGGCTGTCCAGGCTTTATTCCCAAATAATGAATAATTGAGAGGAGTTCTCATGTGATCAAGGTATCAGAGCTAAGTGGGGTGGAAGTGATTTTTACCTCATCTTCCAGGAGCAAGAATATAAGACACAGAACACAACCTTGGAGGCGGGGGCAGGAAGCAGAGAAGCCCGATGGGACCAGAGGAACTGACCACTCAAGCACTGGCAGATACAAGTTGGACACTGACACTGAATGTCAGACCAAGCTGGGAGCTGAGATGCCCCACATCTCTAGTCAGCCTATGCGTTGTCGGACAATGGGACCGTCATTTTTCACAAAGCATCCGGTGCATCGGAGGCTACCAAGGCTTCACCAAAGTAAAACTGGAGGGATGGGGCCAGCTTGAGGTCACTGTTCCAGGCTCGCGGTACGGGAACATGGAGTAAGCTGTCATGTGCATGGATCCCTCAGGAGCAGTATCCTGTATCTTGGTCTTTGGCTCATGGCTTTCAAACATTAATTAATTATGTACTTTAACATTTGCAAATCACTTCACATGCATTATCTTGTTTGATCTGGTGGCATAGGCCTGGAAAGTGAATTCAATTAGATGGACCCTGAATGGATTCTTCTCTGTACGTGGGGAGATGGGCAGTAATGACAAAAAGGGAAGTGAACCAGGAACTGCAGAGAGATATTGCGGATTTGGGCCGGGTGCAGAAGAAGCTTCTTAATGGCAGAACCTATCCAAAAGTCAAGTGGTCACCCTGAGAGACAGTAGGTTTTCCTGGTAAGGGAATCATATGAATAAATCAATCAAATCATCCTACCCCTCTTAAAGTGACTGAAAAGATCCTCTTCTCTGATCCCTTTATCAAGTGAGAACAAATGCCTTTTGAAATAAGCAATTATAGGCTTTTGAGTAAATGCAAAATAGTCTGATCATGTAGATGTCCTTGAGAGCTATTAGAGAACTGTGATGATGTTGCATGGGAAGGTTGTTCAGAGTGGTTGGGGACATTTGGTCATGCCTTGGGGATGGCTATAAAATATCAGAAGATCTCAGCCCCTGCTGGTTTACAGCAGAAGCCTTTCTGCCAGACCTCGGAGAAGGAATGGATTAGGAACACCGGGATGGCTTCTGTCTCGGGTGCCTCCCTCTTTTCCCTTTGAGCAGAGAAAGACATTGTAAAATCTGGAGGACTGGGAGATCTAACTTCCTCTTTTGTTTCCTAAAAGTATGTTGTTGTTTGTCCTTTCTTTTTTGAAGAGGATCAATGACATCACAGAAGGATCCGACGTCTGGGCGATTGGGATTTCGGGGAGGCAGAGTTGCACAAAGTTTGTGGTTTCACTCTCTCTTCCAGTCATCCAAGTTCAAGGGCAAGGCAAAAGTCCAGATGACTGGCCATGGCCCGGGAGTCGGTGGATGTCCACGATGTCTTTGCTATTTGAGGGGAACCACAGACGACCGTGTTCTCTGTGAATCTGCCTCAGATCCTATATGTCCTTGGGGAAGGCTGGGTGTCAGGCTTTCACTGATGTGTTTATTTTGAGAGAAGGGATGTTTTGTAACTGATGACCCCGTCGTAGGGAATGTCCATTTCTAAAAGCTAATTGGGCCTGGTCAGCTTTTTGACATCAATTGAAAATCAAGAAAGTGAGTAAACTTGGGGGACTTGGCTGTGCTAGCATTAAAAATCACCCACTCAAGCCCTCACGAATACCCTTTGCGCTCCGAGGGGAAACATGGCGGCCTCTCTCTTGGACCCAAGCTTCCAGTACGTACAGCCTGAAAGTATGTGTACCCTGCCCCGGGAAAGTGGCAGGAAAAAGCCAGCTGATTCCTCGGCAGGAACACTACACAGTGGCCTGGGCTTCCAGGCTGCGCTGGAGCTCCTTGGCAATGCGTGAATCTTTGAGATTCTGATAGCCTCCCAAGCCAGAGGCCGGTTTAGAGCTGCTTATATAGTGTCAGCCCTCAAATAACCAATCCACCTGATCATACCTTGATTTTTCTACTTGGATTTTTAAAAATTACCCTTCACTTTTTTTTTGGGTTGGGGTGAAGAAGACAAATGGAAACATAAAAAAATGAGTTTATATTCAGGGCCTATTAAATAAATAAAAGAAACTTTCAGGGGATCTATTTAGGATTGGGATAATGTCAGCTCATTTTCCTGGCACATAGTTAACACAATGTATTATCCATCCATCCATCCATCTATCATCCATCTATCTAAATTATCTGTCATCTAACTATCTCATCTCCCTATATTTTATAAATGCTTCAGTACTGTAACAAGTTTGCTCTGTAAATTGGTGACATGGAGATGCTGTGAGAAGTTCTGACATCACAGAGTGGAGCATCCACTTTGGGCACCTTCAGACTTACACAAACGTGCTAAGGTCCAGTGTAGCAAACTCTTGGTTTAGAAACTCGTTCCATCAGTGTAGATTATGCTCAGTCTGTAGAGAAGCACTGTGTGGAAGTGTTATCTGAAGCAAAAGGAGGCTAAATGATGTTCCCAGGGCCGCACAGCAGATATCTGATGGAGACAAGGTCTGAACTCTGCTCTTCCTAACTCCTGGTACCATATTCTCTTCTTTTACATGACCCTGCCTTGGGCAGCATATACTTAGTGTACTTGGACTAAAAGCAGAACAAAGCTTTTTCGATAACTCATGTTAAATCAAAAAAAAGTTGTTCTCCTTCATCTACATATAAGTAGAAAATTAAATTAAGCTGAAAGTCACATTCCTCTAAGGACTGGGTAGATCAAGGTTTCCTCTGTCTCTTGGAATTCCCAGCTTCAAAGTACAGCTCGGATGCTTCCTCCCATCCTTCTACCTCCAACTCTCTCCCTATTGATACTTAAAAAAATTATATGTACAACAAGCATTTGTTTGTGAGTGGTCATGCTGTTGTTCAGTCATTGCACTTGTGTTCAGTTCTTCGCGACCCCATTTGGAGTTTTCTTGGCAAAGACAGTGGAGCGGTTTCCTCCTCTAGATCATTCTACAGAGGAGGAAAACTAAAGCAAACCCGCTCAGAGGCCCACAGCTGGGAAGTGTCTGAGACGGGATTGGAGCCCAGGGAGATGGGTCTTCATGGCTCCCGACTCATTGCTCGTCCCACTGCACCATTCAGCGACCTCTGCTAGTTGGATTCCCCCAGTACCTTCTCCGCCCCATCCCACCTCCTGAAATGTAAGCTCACTGAAGGCCTGCCCCCTCCGACTTTGTCTGGCCGTTCCCTCCACCCAGCCCAGCTCATGACACGGAACAAACACTTGTACTTGTCGAATTGGGTGGAGCTGACGTTGCTGTCTATCATTTCTTCTTTCCTGTCTCCAAAGACTAAATGGTACAAGAGGGAAAGTCGCACTCACCCCGGAGAAAAGCTTAAGAAACGTGCTTTAATGAGGGGTCTTTGAAAGACGAAGTTCTGTGGATTTCAGTCTCGCCCTGTCCCCTAAGGGAAAGCAGTGTCCATACTTGTCACCTTTCCTGGTGTGAGACAAATGGGCAACTTGTGAGTCGATACTGAATCAATAGGGCCAGCCTCAGTGATGAATGAGAGGAGATCGGATCCCTCGTATCAAAGTGCGTTTGGAGAGAGCGGCCGGCTCTGACAGCTGAGGGAGAGCCGGTCCGTCCAGCCCAGTCCCCGGGACTATGTCCTGACACAGGCGAGGGTCCCCAAACCAACCCGCGATTTTTCTCATTGAGCATAGCTTATACATATATAGATATAACATTTATGTGTGGGTATATACATACATATATCTGTATGAATAGGAGCATATGTATGAATTTGTATAGCGGTACATGTGCGTACATATAAATATATATGTGTATGTGTGTTGTTTATATGTACAAACATATATATAAATACATATATCATCACATACCTACAAATGTGTATATAAGTGTGGAATATTCTGCATTCACCCGTAACACACAAGGAGCTGCACAAATGCAGACCCAGGGTTTTGAATGGGAGGTTTTCACTTTAGGAAAACTGGTCTCTCAGTTTTCTCTCAGAGGGAGCCTGCAGGGAGTTTGCCTCACATCCGTATGAATTCTCTGGATGCTCCTTAGAGGGTGTCAAACATGAAAAACTTTTCTTCTCCTTTCGCCTCTTAGGCGCGGCCTTCTTCATGACATGTTCTGCAGCTCAGAAGCGCGGCCCTGCCAGCCGCAGGGAGCCGGGGGTCCAGCCGGGAGAGCTCCGTCGGGGCGCGATGGCGGCCAGCTGGGGAAGCCACCGGCCACGGCCCACCCCGGACGGGCTTGGCAAAGGCGCCGAGGGCTGCTCAGCTGCTGCCAAACGTGGCGGATGGGGAAGAAGCTGCCGGAGCCGGCATCCCCCAGGTCGGTGCGAAACCGGCCAGACCCTGCATGTGTGTGTGGGGGAATCAGCTGGACCCGGGAAACTCACGGTGTTCCTCCTCTTGGTATCTTTGCACTGTCATTGATTCCCTCTTTGGGGACCTGCTTTATGAGTGTGTGGGGGGGATCGTGGGATTGTGTGTGAGTATAATTGTGGGCCCGTACGTGTGTGGGATTGTGGGATTGTGTGAGGGGGATTGTGGGATTGTATCCATGTATAATTATGGGATTGTAGTGTGTAATTGTGAGGTTGTACTGTACGTGTAATTGCGGAGTTGGACGTGTATATAATTGTGGGACTGTGCGTATGATTATGGGACTGTGTGTGAGAGAGGAAGGTGGGATTGTCTGCGTGTAATTGTGGCATAGTATGTACGTGTGTGTTTTGAACAGAGTTTGCCAGTGGAAGGCAGGGATTTCCACAACACTGAGTCAGTGGTACAAACTTTCCTCGGCCCGAGACTTTGGGATTCAACCTATCTTCTGTTTAAATGATTTCTAGACATTTTTCACACTGTGCCAATCCTTGCAACAATTTCTCATTAAAGATAGAAAGTTTCTTTGTTGCTGTTGGTTTTTCATCAACAGTATTTTATTTTTCCAAATACATGTAAAGATAGTTTTCAACGTTCACTTTTCTAAGATTTTGTAGTCTAAATTTTTCTCCTTCTCCCCTCCCCAACACAGCAAGAAACCCGATATAGGTTGAATATTTCAACCCTTTTAAACATATTTCCATATTTGTCATATTGTGCAAGAAAAATCAGACCAAAAGGGAAAGAAAAAAAAACAAGAAAAAATAAACAAAAAAGAAAGGCAAAAATACTATGCTTCGACTTACCTTCAGTCTCCACAGTTTTCTCTCTGGTTGTGGCTGGCATTTGCCCTCCCAAGTCAATTGAATTTTGTCTTGAATCAATCGCTGCATTGTTGTGAAGAGCCACGTCCATCAGAATTAATCATCATATAGTCCTGTTGTTGCCATGTACAATAATCTCCTGGTTCTGCTCATTTCACTCAGCATCAGTTCATGTCAGTCTCCCCAGGCCTTTCTGAAATCCTCCTGCTGGTCATTTCTCACAGAACAATAATATTCCATAATATTCATATGCCACAATTTATTCAGCCATTCTCCAATGGATGGGCATCCACTCGGTTTCCAGTTTCTGGCCACTACAAAGAGACCTGCCACAAACATTTTTGCACACATGAGTCCCTTTCCCTCCTTTAAGATCCCTTTGGGATATAAGCCCAGTAGAAACACTGCTGGACCCAAGGATATGCACAGTTTGAGAGCCCTTTGGTCACAGACCCAAATCGCTCCCCAGCATGGCTGGGTCATTTGACAACTCCACCAGTTGTTTTGTTTTTAAGTCAAATCAAGCAGATACATCTCCCGTGGCCACCAAGCAGCATGTCACACCCATGGGCCCTCACCCCTCAGCCAAGAAGAGGGAAGCGTCCACCTCTGCTTCTTTGATTTGTTCTCAGATCAATACTCACAAGGGACACAAAGAAATTATTTCTATCTCACAAGGCCTGGATTCTGCGGTGTCTGCAGTGAACACAGAGCTGGTCTTAGAATCAGGAAGAGCTGAGCTCACATCCTGATTCAGGCGCTGGACCTGGGATCTTGGACCATAACAGAATCTACCTCCTGGGGAATATGGGGAGGGACCCTGAGATAACAAAAGCAAAGTGATTTGTGCACCTCAAAGCATGATGTCAGCATCAGCATTATTAATCATTCTGAGAGCCCAAAACATGCATTGTCTGGTGACTAGATTTAGAGAAACTTTTTTCCTCTCAATTTTGTGAAATGTTTTTGAGAATAATAAAAGCCGCACTTTGCATTAACTGCCACCAAAGGCAGTGGAGAGGGGGGAGAGGAGGACTAAGTTTGGAGTCTGGAAGATTGAGTTCCAATTTCAGCTCACTAGGAGACTTAAGCAATCATTTCTGCCACCTCTTGGGCTGTCTTTTGGTCTCCATTTCTTCTTTTTCCTTCCTCAATTTCCTGATAATCACTTCTTAGACTCCCAGCCCCACATTGCTATTTTGCAGAGGCTTCAAATAAGACACAGAGAGATGTAAGTTGTCATTGTTCTGATCCGAATGACTACGGACCACCTGACAGAACCTCTCTGTCCTTATCTACCAAATCAATGAGATGGACCCCATGCCCTTGAGAGGCCCTTCCTGATTTGGAGCCTAGAGTTCTCCTAGCTTATAACAATCAATTTTATTTTTGATTGGCTAGAGGTGATGAGGGAAGCCTTGCTTTCCCCAAAGCCTCCTAGGTACTAAAGAAAAGGAGCTGAACTTCAAAGCTGAACCCAGCTGTCCATCCTGGCTTTTTCACTTTGCAAATGACCCATTTGTTTGCCTCAGTTTTCTCATTGTAAAGTGAAGATTCAAGGGGATGACTTCTAAGTTCCCTTCCCAGGATGAAATAATGACAAAGCACTTCATAAACCTAATTGCATCCCAAAAAGTTAATTTTTTTTGTGTGACAAAGATGAGAATATACCTTCCTGCTCCCTCTTTTCTCTATCCAAATTATAAAATTGTGTGTGTTTGTCTCTGTAGGTGTGTTTGTTTATTTCTTTTCCCCAGGCTCTGGGTGGAGTTTTTTGTCTTCATCCCCAGATAATCCCCCGAGAGCTTCAGCTGATTTCATTCATTTGACTATCTTGAGTTTCTGAAGAAAGATGCACTTTGCATGAATTGTGGGTAGTGAAGGAGTCACCCTCTCTTCCCCCCACATACACACACTCATGTGCACACTGTCCAAAACCATCCTTCCACCTCTAAGGGTTAAAGAAACCATCCCCAAATCCTCTCAGGTCTGCACTGTCTGCTTAAAAGTTGGATTTCTGAGTTTGACATGAATTTTTAATTTTCCATGACACCTTTGACTAGAAGTGACAGTACATCAGATCATTTGTGTAATTACAGCAACAATCAGAGGAAAGGGGGAGACTCTCCAAAGAATAGAAAGGATGGCACCAATCGGTGAGGCTGGAGCAGCCCCGGGAGGAGAAGGCCTGCAGGATGCCTTCTGAAGCATCCACTCATGGTTACCCCAACAGGAAAGTGCCCAGAGATCAGTGGTGGGGCTTTGCTTGGGGCCCGGTGCAGGAAAAAGCTCGTTGGAAATGTATGTGTGCAAACACACACACATACAGAATTTATCATAAAAGAAAAATCAATGGCAGCAGCATTATTGCAATAAGGAGTTTGGGAAAGAAAGCCTAGAATCTGCTTTGCATCAGGAGGAGGAGGCAGCTGCTAGCATCCGTGGTTTGAGCTTGGAGGGGTTCTAAGTCACAGAATGATCACTTCTTCTTTGCTTATGGACACACACACACACACACACACGTATATGTATATTTATAAATAATACCAAACAGTATCCAAATCATCTCCCAGACAATAAGATTAAGGAATTAAGCCAACAGCTGTCCAAGCAGAAAACCCCTAATAAAAACGAGCTCCAAATTAACTTGGTCTAATACCCATGACTTTTCAGAACGCCAAGTAACCTATTCAACGGCAGGAAACAAGCTGGAAGGATGACCCTTTGTGATCAGCCAGGAACTGTTTGGTGGGAGGACGTCTCTCTCACGAGGCAGACTTCCACAAGGAAATCTTTTAACAGCTAAAGGAAAGATGGTGTGGGTTTCTAAAAACCTGGTGAATGATCTCCGGTTCCCTTTGCAAAGGGGGTGGTTGTCTGTTGAAATGTGAAAGCAAATGCATATTTTTCCTTGCTTATGTGGAGATCACAGCTAATTAGCCTTAGTTAAGTAAAGCATATCCTTTGAAAATTAGAGACAAGTTCCTGGGTCCTCTGATGACTTGCCTGTTATTTACATTGTTAATATTAATATCCTGCAGCTTCTTAACTGTGAGTCAGTCATCAGAGACAGTCATGTAACAAACAATTCCGATCTCCACTAAAATAATGACTTTTGGAGGAGGGGGAAAATCCAACAGGTGGAGATAACTAATAGGGACCGCAGGAGGGAGAGGCTCAACTTGAAATCTGGTTTCCAGCTGAAAGGCTTTGAAATTGTAATTTATATATTTCCCAGCATATTTTGAATACAAGTGATTAGGGCAAGTATTGCAATTTTGCCAGATCCTGGTGGAATAGAGGAGATGATTCATTTGGATGAGTAGCCAGGTGAGAGGAGGTTTGGTTTTGTTTTTCTTCATTTTTGCTGGTGAGTTCCTTCTCTCTTGGTAGTGCATAGAGAAAGTGATTTGAATGCAAGGAATATCCATTTATTAATAATGGTCCTGAGAGATGATAAGAGGAGGGCAGATTTTTTTTAATTACTGGTCTTCATTCCTCCCTTTCTTAAAATTGCACCCAGGCTAGAAGTCTTTCCTGTGATTTTCATGATGGAATCTATTTGGAATGGAAGTGAGAAGTGTGGGGAGTAAAACTTTTTCTTGCCTCAAGTAATGGGTGTTTTGCTCAAGGGAAAAATGCCCAGGTAAGGGTAGCTGAAAAAATTGAAAATAAAAGTTTGGAGCATATAAATATGACATACTTTGAGAACAGAACAGCCTTCCCATCATCCCTCACAATAGGTGTGTTACTTGTTTATTTATTCAAATTGCAATTCCTCCCTTTCAGAAAGATCTCCTCAGGGGATGAGCACAGCTAAAGTAAAATAGATATTTAAAAACTATTTCTCTTTCCTGCTGGTAATAGAGCTCAAGCTATTAATTGTTAGGTTTGGCTTTCACATTTTTGGAAAACTTCTATGGTAGCATATGGGGAAACTGAGACAAGGGGTTTCTTCGACATATTCTGCTCCCAAATTTGCAGAAAGACCAAAACTGTTCATCCAGAGTGATTTGTCCTATCCTGGACAATTGGATAGATCATCAAAGCAAAGTACCATGTGGGTGGAGTGTTGGTAAAAGACACTACAGTCTTTTTGCTGCTCATAGTCATGAGGACTTTCATACAAAAGCCAATGAGAGTAAGTGAAACATCCAAAGTCAAGTTTGTTCAAGAGAAACCAAGTCATCAAGAATCAATAAGGCTCCCCAACTTTGCTAGAAGGACAGATTAATTTGTTAAAATGCTTGTCAACTTGGGGAAAATATTTTTAGGTAAAATCTGGTGAGTGATTAGAGTAATTCATTCCAAGATTTTGTGAAATGCCCTTCCACCAGAGAACGCAAGCTCTTTGGAGACAGGAACTTGCTCTTTTCCTGTTTATTCAGCACCTGGAACAGCACTTGGCTCATTTAATAGAAATTTAATAAATAAATAAGTTTGATAAATAGAGATTTAATAAAAACTAGTTAATTAATTGACTCTGATTGAAGACATGCACATAAATACAGAGAGATCTGTGTTGAGAGAACTAACCTTGAAAATAGTCCCAAACTGGTAAACAGCGACCTTCTCACCTGTCTATATTTTATACGTACACAGTGATTTGCATGCTATCTCTTCCATTAGACTGTGACCGTGACCTCCTTGAAAGCAAAGAGTGTTTGGTTTTTTTTCTCTTTTTTTCCTTTGCATCTTTAGAATTTAGCACAGTGACTGACATATTAATAAGTGTTTAATAAATGCTTGTTGAGTTGCATGATGACTAGATATCAGATATCAGAAATGGAAACAAGATTTTGAAATAAGATTTTTTTTTAAATTAAAAGAGCCTAAGATTAATTATTTAGGATGTTAAACCAAGACCAAATTCAGAGTTGAGAGAGTTATCATCTCTAGAATCTTTAATAAGGAAATTAAAAGTAAAGGGTTTCAATCAGTTTTGGTTGGTTTTTTGCTTGTTTGTTCTTGGGTTTTTTTTAAGGCTACCTCATTTGGAAATGTGTGGCATAGATAATCTAAAGAGAATGGTTGATCCCTAAGAAAGAGGCTAGGAAAAGGAGCAGGAAATCATATAAATAGCAGATAATCATCTGACCCCAGTGGTTGGAGAAATCCTGGAGACATTAATAAGAGATGAGATCACAAAACATCTGGAGAAATCAAGCCGCCAGTCCATTTTCATAAAGGGTAAGCACTGTCTGAAAAATCTGTTGGAATATGTGCAGGGAGTTAATGCAGAAAGCAGGCCAGGTTGGTGACGTGGACAGGGAAGAATCTGCCTTAAGTCAGGATCCCTTTTTCCAGTGAAGTTGAATATTCTTTCATAGAATAAAAGACCATTGAGTTAGTAAAATAATTAGTTGGAAGAGTAAAGGATGAGATAGATGCAACATGATCTGGCAAAATCTCTTTTCTCTAGAATGACCAGGAATGAAACAGAGGGTTTTGATTGATTTTCTTGTAATAATAGCTAGTATTTATATAACATTTTAAGATTTGCAAGATACTCTGCAAATATGATCTCACTGATTCTCACCACAATCCTGTGAGACACATGCTATTATTATCCCCATTTTACAACTGAAGAAACCAAAGAAAGTCAGAGGTTGTGACTTGCCCAGGATCACATAGCTAGTCCATGTCTAAGGTTGAATTGAATTTAGGTCTTCCTGATGTCAAGTCCAGAATGTTATTCTCTCCAATTACTAGACTATTTAATTTAAGGTTCCCATCAACCAAGAATTACCTTATCTATTACATATTTTTAGTCAGTTTTCAAAGAATTAATCAGAATAAGATATTTTTGAACTTCACTTCTTACTGGGAAAAAATTAACTCTTTAATGACTGAATGACCTACATTGCATGTGGGAGTTATTAATTCTAAATGAGACGAATTAAATTGATTCAGAAGTCATCACAGGACATTGCCAGGCTCCAAGTCATTATTACATACTATGATTATGACTGAACATCAAAAAACCAAGTCATTATTTCATACTATGATTATAACTGAACATTAAAGAAACATGAAGTTGGTCTCTACTCCCTCCTCCTGGTGTGTCAGGATCCACATATGGTCTAAGGCTCTGCCAAGGGACCTCAAGCTATGGTAAATTTTATTGTCAAGCTAGAAATGGTTCAAGTTGAGAGTTGGTCATGAACCATGTCTGTCTTTTGAGGATTTTTCAAGCCAGCTTAATCACCAGGTGAGATTTATTTTGGTAAATAATTGGCCATAACCTCAAACATTATTTACCCCTTTTGGGGGCTCTATGTTAGTGCAGAGAAGGCCACACGGAGAAAATCAATGATCCATAAAGTAGTGAAGATGACAGAAACAACAACAAAAAGCAGAGTGGTAAAGATAGAAGAAAAAATGTCCAGGTTGTCAAGATACTGAAAAAAATGGAGAATTTAATATATAAATCATAAAAGCTCCCAGAGGAAAATCTCTTTCTTAGTTGAGAGTTGAGGAAAGGGAGGTTCAGGAAGTCAATGACTTGCCCAAAGTCAACCATTTAGGAAAAAGGCTCAGAGCTAGAGATTGACCCAAGGTTTCTCTTTATTCCAAGCTCAGTGTCATATCAGTCTTTTAAGCTCCACTATGATTTTGTGGAGTAATTCAAAGGAATTCAGAGACATTGCTTTGATTCTTAGATGAATCCTGGCACTTCAGGAAATCCCAGAAATGATCCCTCTTTTTTCATAGGCAGAAAAAATCTAATCCTCTGTTCTCATCTCCCCATCACATTTCCCATCATCTCACGTATGTATAGTGACTCTAAATTTGCAAATGAGATGCAAACAATAGTGATTCACACAATCTATTAAAGTCTGATGCAGTGAGATCATGGGTTCTGGTTACATGTGCACCAATCAAGTCTACTCTGTTTTGTAGCCATGGACAGTATCTTTGAATATGTGTCTTCCCTGTAAAGCCCGGCAACAAGGAATTAAATTGCTTTAAACTCATCAGCCTTTTTGAAAGAACTTTGCTCAGTCTACACTTTATTGTTAGTGAGTCAGCTGTGACATTTTTGTAGACAGTGAAAATTATTCATTAAACATGGTGGAAATGTCAATGACATTTAAATATTAAAGTAGAAAGCCAAGCAGGAAGGGCTTTTCAGTCTTTATAATACATTTTATCATAGATTAAAAAAAAATACGTACATACAGATATATGTTTATCTTATATTTATTTTGTTATATTTTGAGAAATATATTAGATTTTATGTGTATATGTACTTATACACATACACATATACATATACACATACAAATTATATAATAGTTCAGTATATCAGTTCTTTCTCTAAAGGTGGATACTTTTTTTCACAACTCTTTGCTATTTTCTTTGAATATTCATATTACTCAGAATACTTTAGCCATTCGAAATTACTCTTTGAACAATATTGCGATTATTTTACACAATGATTTTACCCTTCTGCTTGTTTCACTCAGCATTATTTCATGTTAGTCTTTCCATGTTTTTTGTTTTGTGATTGAAATCAACCTGCTCATCACTTTTTACAACACAATAGTATTTCATCTTAATAAAGTACAAATTATTCAGTCAAATCTTATTTTCCAGAACAAGAGGAGTTCTGAACTTGTGGCAAGCTAGTCACCATTCCAGGATGAAGCCAGGAGTGCAATGGCCACACCTATCTTTGGATCATCACACCTTCAAAGAACTGAAAACTTAGAAATTCCCAGAAATTCCTGGCTCTGAAAAAAGCAGTCTGAAAAATCTGAAGTTTAGGACAGTGTCCTCTTCAGCTAAGGAACACAGCCCAATTTTGACATAAAGTTAAAAGTTAAGAAATAGGATGGGAAAATGAACAAAACAACAACAAAAAAAGTTGACCAGAAAAGTTGTTATGAAGACAGGAAAGATCAGGATACACATCTATATGAAGGCAACCAAATCAACACAGCTCCAAGCAAAGTATCAAAGTGAATTTAACTCAAGTATAAAAGAATTCCTGAAAGGGCTCAAAAAAGGCTTTAAAATTCAAATAAGAAAAGAAATGAGAGGGATACAATTTAATTATGAAAAAAGAATTAACAATTTGGTAAAAGAAGCCCCAAAAAGTTGTTCATTCAGCTATGTTTGACTCTTGTTATCCCATGGATCATAGTAAGTGAGGCTCTTTTATCATTCACATCTTTCAGTCTGTCAAGTTTGTGTTCATTTGTTTCCATGATACTAGCTATCCATCTCATTTTCTGCCATTCCTTTTGCCTTTAATCTTTCCCAACATCAAGGTCTTTTTTTTTTCCTTTTCCTTGCTTTTTATTTTTTATTTTTTGCTTCTTTTTTTCTTTCTGCAAAGATATTGGGGTTAAGTGACTTACCCAAAGTCACATAGTTAGTAAGGTTTAAGTGTCTGAGACTAAGATTTGAACTCAGGTCCTCCTAATTCCAGGGCCAGTGCTCCATCCACTGAGCATTCTAACTGCTTCCATAAAGGTTTTTTTTCCAATGAATAACACCTTCTCATTACTCAGGCAGAGTATTTAATCTTCAGCTACAGTAATTAGCTTTCCAAACAACAATTAGAATTAATTTTTTTTTTGTATTGACTGATGATCCTCATTCTTATGCAAGAGCTCTCAAAAGTCTTCTCCAACGCCAGAATTTGAAAGCATCGATTCTATGGCACTCAGCTTTCCTTATAGTCCAACTTTCAGAGCTATACACTGTATCTAGAAAAAAGAAAACAAAATAAAACAAAGTTTAATTATATTTTATTGACAAAGCAATGTCTCTGATTTAAAAATCATATTAAAATAATAAAACCGTATCAAAGTATGCTGTCCAGATTTTCTTTCAAGACAGAAGTATTTTAATTTCGTGGTTACAATTGATATCTGCAGTAGTATTTGAGACCAAGAATATAAAATCTTTCACTGATTCCATATTTTTGCCTTCTTTTTGCTGGTAAATGATAAGACCAGATGCCAAGATTTTAGGGTTAGGTTTTATTTTCTGGCTAAGCTTCAAGATAGTTTCATACTCTCTTTCAGACTCATCAAGAGACTTCTTAATTCTTCTTCACTCATTAGAAGAAATACACATAGAGGGTATGGAAGTAATTTGACAAAGATGAAATGATTTTTAAAAACTTAAATTAAGAGATGAGGAAGGAGGATGCACCAGAAGAATGGGAAAGGGAGAGATAGAATAGAGAAAATTATTTCATATAAAAATATATTTCATATAAAAAGGTGTGAAAATGAGAGGTTTTTTTTATAATGGAGAGGTAGATATGGGAAAGTAGAAGGAGAAAGGGAAAAGGGAAAGTGGAGGAAGCTGGGGGGGAAAGAGATGAAAAAGGGAGACAGTGGTCAAAAACAAACAAAAACAAAACAGCTTGAGGTGCTAGAGAGTAAAAAGAAAAAGAGAGAGAGAAAACAAACTCAAGAAAAAATAAGATGATTAAGAGAAATACTTAGGAATCATAATTGTGAAGGTAAATAGAATGAATTCACCAATGAAATGGAAGTGAATTACGAAATGGATTAAAAACCATAATCCAACAATATATTCTTATTATTATCATTATTTATGAGAAACATTCTTGAAACAGAGAGATACACACAGAGTAAAATTAAGGGGCTGGAGCAGAATCTATTATATTTCAGATGAAGTTAAAAAATAGCAGGGTTGGCAATCATGATATCAGACAAAGCAAAAACAAAAACAGATCTAATTAAAAGAAATAAGCAGGGAAATTAAATTTTGCTAAAAAGGTAACATGAATAATAAATATCAATACAAAAGATATATTCACCAAATAGTATAGGATCTAAATATTCAAAAGAAAAGTCTAATTACAGGAGAAAATAATAAAATTATACTAGTGTGGGACATCAACTTTGCCCTCACCAACTTAGATAAATTGAACAAAAATTAAAAATAAACAAGATATAGAGATGAAAACAATTTTTGAAAAGTGAGATAGGATAGACCTCTGGAGAAAACTGAATGAGAATGCAAAAAAGCTGTACATGGTACCTTCACAAAAACTGACCATGCATCAGGTCATAAAAAACTTCACAATCAAATGCAGAAAAGAAGAAATAGTAAATGCATAATTTTTCATATCATAATGCAATAAAATCACATTCAATCAAGGATTATGGAAAGACATACTAAAAATTAATTAAGGGGAGCTAGATGGCGCAGTGGATAGAGCACTGCCCCTAAAGAGAGGGGAATCTAAGTTTAAATTTTGCATCAGATACTTAATACTTACTAGCTGTGTGACTGTAGGCAAGTCACTTAACCTCAATTGTCTCAAAAAAGAATAAAAATTAATTGGAAACTAAATAGTTCACTCCTGAAGAACAAATGGACCAAAGAACAAGTCATTAAAAGCCATGAATAATTTCATGGACACCAATGGGACAACACACTAAAATTTATACTTAGGAGACTATTTAGGGAAAACAATACCTAGGAGAAAATTTATATCCTTAAATGCTTAAATCAATAAAATATAGGAAAAAAAACAGAGTAATGAATTAGGTTTAAAGTAAAAAATAGGTTGAAAAATAACAAACTAAAAAAACCTCAAAGTAATCAAAATTTCCAATTTTTCAATCAAATTGAAAACCCTGAAATTCAAAGGATATTAATAAATCTGAAAGTTAAAAAGTTGAACTTATTAATAAAAATTGGAGCTGTTTTTCCCCCTCGGGGTGAATCCCAATAAAATAGATAAATTACTGGTTAATTAGATTTTTTTAAAAAGAGAAAGAAACCAAATTACCAGTACCAAAAATGAAAGGGATAAATATATCACTAAATGAAAAAAAAATTATGGCAATTACTAGACACTATTTTACCCAGTTATGTGCCAATAAATATGACTATCTAAGCAAAAGAAATGAATATTTACAAAATATAGATTGCCCACATTAACAGAAGAAGAAATATAACACTGAAATAACTGTCTGAGACTATGAAATTGAACAAGCTCCCTAAAAAAGTCCCCTGAACCATTTGGATTCACAAATAAATTCTACCAAACATTTAAAGAACAATCAATCCCAATATTATAAAAAGTATTTAGAAAAATAAGCAAAGAAGGCATCCTAACAAATTCCTTTTATGACACAATTATGGTATTGATACCTAAACCTAGAAGAGAAATAACAGAGAAAGGAAACTCATTTCCTTAATGAATATTGATGGAAACAATTTAAGTAAAATATGAGCAAGCTGCTTTCAGCAATATATCACAAAGTTCATATATTATAAGTAGGTGGGATTTATACCAGGAATGAAGAGCTAGATAAATATTAGGAAAACTTTTAGCATAACTGACCAACAAAAGTAGCAAAAACAAAACAAAACAAAAAGACAAAGCCCTAAGCTAATATGATAAAAATGACAATTCTACATACATTAATTTACTTATTCAGTGCCATACCAATCAAACTATGAAAAATTACTTTGTAGAGCTAGGAAGAACAATAACAAAATTTATCTGAAAGAACAAAATGTCAAGGGAATTTAGGGTGGGAAAAGGAAAAAAAAAAAAAAACAAGGTGGTCTAACCAGACCAGATCTATAATTAGATTACAAAGCAATAATAATTAAAACTATTTGGTTCTGGTCAAGAAATAGAGGTATAGATCACTGGAATAGGTTACTTAACACACTACAAAGTAGTATATGATTATAATAATGTACTATTTGAAAGACCCCAAGACTCTGATTTCTGGGATAAGAACTCATTATTTGAAGATAAACAAACAAACAAAAAATTCTGGGAAAATTGGATAATAATATAGCAGAAACTAGATGTAAACCAACAACCCATGCCATATGACAAAATAAGGTCAAAATGGGTACATGATTTTGACATAAAGGAAGATGTTATAAGCAGATCAAGAGAGCAAGGAATCGTCTTCCTGTCAGATCAATGGAGAAGGGAAGAATTTATGACCAAGCAGGAGAGAAAGAACAAAAGATCAATTATGTCAAGGAAATTAGAGGGGAAAAATGTGAAGAAAAGTGGCCTAACATTATGAGATCTCAAATTATTATGAAGTAGTAATAATCAAAACAATTTGATACTGGATAAGAAATATAATGGCTTATCAGTGGAATAGATTAGGTATACAATACATTGTATTAAATGACCATAATAATCTAGTATTTGGTAACCATATATATCCAAACTTTTGAGACAAGAACTTACTACTTTAAAAATAAAAACCCTGCAAAAATTAGAGAGTAAATGGACAAGAACCAGGTATAGACCAAAATTTCACACCATATAGCCAAAAAAAAAAAAAAAAGTCAAAAAGGTCACAATAGGTACATTTAGACACAAATAGTGAAATCAGTTGTCTATAATTATATAAAACTGTTCTAAATTATCATTAAACACAAAAATTCAAATTAAAAAATGTTAAGGTTCTACTTCATACATATCAGATTGACTAATGTGTCAGAAAAGAAAAATGACAAATTTTGGAAGAGATATAGGAAAACTGGGACACTAATACACATTTGGTAGACTTGTAAACTGATCCAAGCAATTTAGAGAACAATTTGGAACTATACAAAAAGGGCTATATACTCTTTGAACCACCAAAAATCACTACTAGGTCTATATCTCAAAGAGATCAAAGAAAAGTATAAGGAGCTTACTTGCACAAATATGTCTGGAGGCTTTTTTCTGATGGTAAATATATATATATATATATATGAATGGTTAATTAAGTTGTGATTGATATGGTTGTAATGATTGATGTGCTTGTGATGGAATACTATTATTGTGCTATAAAAAATGATGAGTAGGATAGTTTCAGAAACTTGGAAAACATTCATGAACTGATGTAAAATGAAGTGAGCAGAACCAGAAGAGTGTAGACAATAACAGCAATATTTTACAATGATCAGTTGCTGAGTGACAGCTATTCTCAGCAATACAATGATCCAAGACATTTCCAAAGAACTTAGGATGAAAAATGCTCCAGAGGAAGAACTGATGGAGTCTGAATGCAGATCAAAGAATAGTTTTAAATCTTTCTTTTTTGTTTGTTTCTTTTGGTCTGTGTTTTCTTTTGCAAAGTATCTCAAATGGAAGTGTTTTGCATGCTTACACATCTATAACCTATATCCAATGACTTGGCTTTTCAAAGAATGGAGAGGGGAAGAAGAAAATTTGGATGGCTTCTTTTTAAAATAAACGTTAAAAAATTGTTGCATGTGATTAAGAAGAAATAAAACAATAATTTTAAAAAAGATCATAGACAATAACTAGAGGAACTTGCTCATTTAAATAAACTGGGATCCAAAGGGGAATAATGATTTGCATAAGGTCAAATAGCTAGTAAATACAAAAGCTAAGATTCAAATCCTTATGCCATAGCTAATCTCCTTAGAATCATTGTAAAGTCTCAAAATGAAACAATAGCAGGTAAACCATAGAGATTCAAAGCTACAGCTAATCGAAAGGATCTGGGTTTGCTCATTCAGATTATGCATCTTCATCTTCACTTCATCACCGTCATCATATTTGCTATGAAAACATCTATTAATCCTTCACTAGAGTCACGGCATCTAAGACATACAAGACCCAGGGATTTTAATCTTTCACAACCTGTAAGTTGAGGCTCGATATTGACCTGGACAAACCCATTTGGCTAAACTATGTTTTGAGAAAGCTGAGCCAAACCTCACTTTTTCCTGGGCTCCGCCAAAGAGCTGCCCAGAGTGGACATTTAACAATTCAGCTGCTGCCGCTTGAGTTCGGTGACTCCTTTTGAGCCCTGACAGCGGCGAAGATGCTCCCTCTTGTATCTTCTGGATGGGGAATTCAGTGGTTAGGACTTGGGAGAACACTCCTAGGTAGAAGAGACCAACATCCCCCCGCCATCGGTTGGGGTACAGAATAATAAATGACATCATGTGCTGTCTGGAGGCAAGAAGGGTCAAGATCCTGGGAGTGGGAATATTAGCCAGGGAGGAGAGATGGGATCATTTCCCTCCCTGCACATTCTCAAGCTAATTGGCAGGTCAGAAAGTTGCAGGTACCCCTCCGAATTAGCTGGTTAAGGAGCATGAGAAAAGGGCAAGGCTTATTCATAAATATGGCCTTCTCTTGCTTTAAATGCCGTATTCTTTGTTGCTTGACATATTCACATTATCCCAGAGGCCATTTTAGTTGGTCTCCAGCTGTGAGAAAGACAACATCACATCTGTGGTGTCAGGTGGAAACAAACGTAAAGGGGAAAAAACATTAATTGAAAGAATCTTGTTCAGATTTTTGTGTGTGGCAAAAATTAACAATTCACTTGCTTTGGGGAGGAGAGTTCGCTCTGTGTTATCCATGCAGGTACAAAGGGGACGTTTCGAAGCGTCTTGGGCTTGAATGGGCCCTTTCAGACAAGGAACACTGGCCATGGCTTTGTACAAGGGAGGGCCGGGCCAGGCGAAAGCTGGCGCGCCTTCACTCTTTGTGCAGAGATCTTTTTTCGGTTTACCCTGGATTTAAATGAAACACTTTCAGGGTATGGGATCTGCAAATGAGCGTCTAAGCCAGACAGCTGGGGAGCCGGGGTGAGCCAGGCAGAATATATCCCGTCTTTCCACGGTGGGAGCTGGCTGCTCGCACGTTGAGTGTACTCTGAACTTCCTCCACAAATGTATAAATGCCTCCGTTGTCTAATTCTCAGCGACACTGCGGATGTGAGGGGAGCCAGAAGAGGCAGGCAGAGGATTCCCCCCCCCCCCGACACAATTAAAAATCAATTTTTCCATCAGATCATGTGAGTTTCACATCAAATTACAATCACGGTTTTGTTAACGCGATTCAAAGCCACTTGTAATATAATATTTGCCAATCTTTTAATTGTATCAGTAAAAATGAATTTGAACCTGATATGGTAATTAAATGATCATATTTGATTGGTATGCTTGATTAGGGATGGGAAAACATAAAATAAAATGAAAATAACAGGGCTTCAGCCTGGGCTCGGCACCAAGACCTCGCTACTTTTGTTCTTTTCCATTAAGAAAGAAAAGTAATTTCCCTCCCACCCCCCTATCCCCACCCCCATTTTCTCATTTCCTTTCTTTGCTGTCTCAGTTTTCCATGTTTCTGGGCTTAGAAACAAAATTCATGAAACATACTCTGAAAGGTTATGTTTGTCTCCAAGCCTTTTTGAGAGGGAAGGAAATCAAGTTATTAGTCACCACTCCCACTTTACAGAGCAGAAAAATGAGGTCCTGTGAATGGAAGAAGAGTGAATCAGGTTATACCATGGTAATGGCAGAGCTCACACAGAAGCAAATAAATAAGGGTGCAGCAGAGAGCAATAATAGACTGGAGGAGTGAAAGCTTTGACTAGAAGAAAAGGGGACTCCTACGCCTCCAGTCCTCTTTCCAAAATCTTTATTCTGTCCTCCTTCCCTCCTTCCTACATTCTCAATTTTTTATTGACTTTTGTCTGAGGAGGAGCCAACTTCTTTACCTTTTAAATTTAAAGAGGCAGAGGATGGCCATACTCAAGGGACTGTGTGATGGAATAAGGGCTGGAAGAGACCATACAAATCAAAATTCAGAGGCCAAAGGGCAGAGGAGGAGAAAGCCTAAGTAAATATTTAGGTCATCTAGAGGAACATCAGGACAGAAGAAAGAATGAGCAGTAACTCAAAGAAAAGTGAAAACACCTTGAACAAATGTTATACCATGAACTAAAATTTAGGATTCCCAAGATGTCATGGAACATGGACCAGAAACTCCCTAAGCTGTCAAAGGCTATTAAAATAAGATCTTAGGAAGACTATTAGGTAAGAACCCAAGGTTTGAATGCAGAACTGAAACAACAACAACAAAAAAAGAACACCACAAATGAGAGTCATTATTTCTAAAATAAAAGAGATTCTCAAAGGGAATACAACTTACCAAGAAGAGAGAAATGTGGAAGTAGATGAAAATTTAGCAAAATAGAAGCAAAAGGTAGAGATGTTTCGAAATGTTAATTCCATATAAACCAAAATAGTTCAAAGAAACCATCTCTCAGGATAGGATGATTAAGTAAAATAAATAAATCTAAGTAATATTGGAGTACATAAAATAAGCAAAATTTCTAGAGAACATTTGAATGAAGACAATAAAAAAGCATTAATCAATAGGAGCCACAGATTAGATTGGGGAGAAAATAGGAACAGAGCCAGCAAAACTTACTTCAAGACATACAGTAGTGAAAGTTTCTTTTCATTGACTAATGAGATTTTCTAACTTTTCAAGAGAAAGATTTCCAAATATGGCAGGATACTCATTTGAATAACCCACAGCCTCCATAATGCTGGATTATTCCACAGGCATGAGAAATCAGAGGAAGGGGCGAAAGCAAAGAAACTCAAGCTGCAACCCAGAATACCATCTTTTGCAAACCTGAGCCTAAAGTCAATTTTAAAAGAATTGAAAGGGGGCTTCTGAGACAGTTTTACCAACCAACCAGCTGAGAAAGAATTGAACAAACATCAAAGACAAAGGTGAGCAAAATATTGGCTTGTAAATAACCTCAGAACAGAAACCTAATAAAGATAAATAAATGCAATTATAAACAAAGGCCAAATGATAAAATCAATTATCTCATGTATGTAGGCTATTAAAAAATAATTGAATTGAGATGTAGAAGAAAGAACAAAGAAGAATTACCAAGGGACAAATAGTATCTATTTGAGAGAAATTTAAATAATCAGAAACAAAGGAGAAAAAGGCAAATTAACAGTTTTGGGGCTAAATCCCCTGAAATCTTATAAATGAATAGAGATCTTTTGTGGAGGTCTTCTATAGTAGGCAGGTAGCATTAAAGTAAGAGACAGAGGGGACCTGGAGATGGGCCCCCACCAAATTCAAGGATTTGATTTTTCATTTATTTACATTTTCAAGAAAAGTAGGGAATGTGAGACCAATGGTGAGGAGAACAAAGTAGAACATCCATATGAAGAGGAATGATAAGGATGGCCCTGAAGTATATTTCTGTGGGAGTCTAGTTAGAGGCAGAGGATCAATAATACTTCTTGCACAAAATTAGAAAAAATATTGAGACTGCCTTCTCTGAAAAAGAATTGTGCCATGGAGGATGGCTCCCACCCAAGAAGTAGAGGTTCCTAGGTCCTGAAACTGAGGGGGTACACAGTGATGAGAGGATCCTAGAAAGGAATGCAGGATGATCTAGTTTTAGGATGAAAAGTGATAAGTAAAGGCAAAGCATAGGGAAGGGGCTCAAGATTTAAGGCATCGTGTGGCCACCCATCCATCCCTTAGCATAGCTTCCCATTCCATTTGTGTTTCCTCATGATTGATGTCTCTAATTGTGAAGCAAAGAAGAAAATAGGGAAAATGGGCAAGACCTCTAAATTCAGGAGCACATAAATGGGATGGAGAAAGGAGTTCAGATTTGGTTATTAGAAAGCCCTACTCCTTAGGTGTATCTGAAAGAGAAATCAGAAGGGATAAGCAAGAATAGAGTTCAAGATTCAGAGAATAGAAATCAGAATAAACTAGAAACAAGCAAAATGAAAACAAAGAAGAGAAAACCATCTTAGCAAAATATATGGCAGCAAATTTCCTAAAAAGAGGTTGCAGGAAGAAAAAAAAAAGATTTAGGCAGTACATTCTAAGCTGGGAAAGAACAAAAAATAAGAGTAAAAATAAGGAGAGAAACAACTAAATTGGGATGAAGGCTAGCCCTGGCATTTGTGGTTTAATGCAGCTGCTGGATAAAGCAGCATTCTTTCCATTTTAGGTTAGTACCTTCCCACACAATCCATAGTCATAGTGATTTTCCCAGTGCAGTAAGAGATTGAAACTTCCAGTCCCTCAAGCAACAAGCATTTATGAATTGCTCTCTATGTGTCAGGCATTGTACTTGCCCAGGTTCATGAGGACAATTCACAGGAGAGACAGAGGCTGAAATCTGGTCTTCATGCTCCATCCCCTAGACTGCATTGGCTGGCTTTTCAGAGAGGGTGGCTAGACAGAAACAGCAGGAGATCAGGGAGAAATGGATCAGTCCTATTAAGTAGTACCTACCAATATAATCACAGGGACAAGTTAAGGACTTAAGTCAGAGGCTAAAATTCAACACAGAAATAAATGGAGCAAAACCAAGCACCAATTAATTGTAATTTTAAATGTGAATGGATTCAATAGACGTTTTACAAAACCCAACTGTGGAAAAGAAAGTTGAAGATGACAAAATGGAATTATGAAAGGGACTTACATACACATACACACACACACATATATACATATACACACATACACATATATGTATATATTATATTATATACATATACACATATACATTAAAAGGCTGTTCTAGATGCTTTTATGGACAAATTCTAGAAAATAATATATTCATATGCTACCTACATTATCTAAAACTTATTTTATTATCTAAAACACACATTATCTAAAACACTACTAAAACTTAAATCCATAAATATGAAGAAACCTATTAGTATGGCCAATCTCATTATGGGATTTTGATGCATGAATTTTAAATGAAACCCTAGCAAAAAGTTTACAGCAATAGATGTAAAAACATTCACCACAAGCTTGGTGGCTTTGTCTACTAAAAATTTCAATATTGGAAAAAAATACCATAATCATATTAAAAAATAAAGTCCTCAAAGACCTAGCTATAGTGACAGATAATCAGACCAAAATAACAAAAGTAAGATAACACACATTTATGTAACACTTTGTACATTTGCCAAAAACTGTATGGAGGTTGCATCATTTAGTCCTCATAACAGCTCAGAAAGATAAATATTATCATTATTCTCATTTTATAAATGAGAAAATCTAGGTTAAGATTAGTTAAATGGCTTGCCCAAAGGCACACAGCTACTAAATATCTTAGGCAGGATGTTAACTCAGGAATTTCTATCTGCAAGTCAAATGATATTTTATACCCTAAATCATCTTATAACAAAATATAACACTCATTTATGCTTAAACTTATATTAGTCAAAGTCATAGGCCATTTAAACATGGTTGAAATAAAAGGACATCTGTAAACCCCAAGATTATTTTATATAAAAGAGGGAAATGTTAGAAGCTTTTCCAAGGATTTCAGGAGTAAAGCAAGGAAGCTTTTTCTCCCAAATGTTAATCTTTGTTGTTTTAGAAATATTAGCAATAGCAGTGACAAGACAAAGAAATGAAAGGCAAAGAAAAGAAAAATTATCCCTATAGAATAAAAACATGATAGTTTACTCAGAAAATATTAGAGAATTAGAAAAGAAACTAGTGAATAGTATAAGTAATATTTTCATTAAAATATCAGGATAGAAAATATAGCCACAAAAATCATCAATATTCCCTTTGAAAAAACAAAATCTGGAGCAAATGATATCAAAAGAAAAGCCATTCATTCATTGGAAAACTGATACACCAGTGTAGATAGAACAGTGGCCCTTAGTTAGCAATAAATTAAGGCCTTATTAGACATAGTACAGGAGCAACTTGTTTATATAACACTTTGTACATTTGCCAAATAGTGTACGGAGGTTGCATCATTTAGTCCTCAAAACAGCTCGGAAAGGTAAATATTATCATTATTCTCATTTTATAAATGAGAAAATCTAGGTTAAGATTAGTTAAATGGCTTGCCCAAAGGCACACAGCTACTAAATATCTTAGGCAGGATGTAAGGACACTTACACCTTCTCTAAGTCCTTGAAATTCCCCTCTATTTGTTTTACGAAAGAAATCTGGAAAATGGAAGATGTTGACTGATTTAAGAAAAGTAAATCAACAGATGGAAACTATGGGAACTCTTCAGCCTGGACTTCCATCTCTTACTCAAGTGCCAGGGGAATGGCCTCTTTGGGTTGTAGATATTAAGGATTGTTTCTATTCTATCCCTCTAGATAAGGAGGATATAAAAAAGATTTGCCTTTTCAACGCCCAGCGTTAACTTAGCTGAATCTTATAAAATATATGAATGGACAGTTTTACCACAGGAAATGAAAAATAGCCCTACTATGTGTCAAATATATGTTGCTGCTGCTCTTACTCCGATAAGAAAAGCATGTCTACAAAAGACCATAGAAACATTAAGGAACTACAAATTGCACATAGGTCCAGAAAAAATTCAAAGACATGATTCTTTTCAATATTTAGGATATGAAGTATACCCTAAGGTGCTTATAGTACAAAAGCTTTCCTTAAGAACAGAGAAGCTAAACACCTTAAATGACTTTCTGCGATCAGTGTTAGGCTTGACTACCTATCAATTGCGACGATTATATGACATTTTGGGGGAGACAATGGTTTAAACTCAACGTGCCAGCTTACAAAAGAAGCTCAAAAGGCTTTGAGAGAAGTTTAACTGGCTTTATCGATTGGATACACATTGGCAGGAGGAGGAGGAGGAGGAGGAGTAATGGTGGTGGTGATGGTGATGGTGGTGGTGATGGAGGAGGAGGAGGTAATGGTGGTGGTGATGGTGATAGTGGTGGTGGTGATGGTGGAGGAGGAGGAGGAGGTGGTGGTGGTGGTGGTGTGGTGGTGGAAGTGATGGTGATGGTGGTGTGGTGGTGAACCAAGGTAAACCAAGGATAGCAAAGACTATGATAAATGTAAGAACGTAAAAATGAGATCTATGTGTCTAGAAAATTTGCACTAACTTCTTTGTGTTCAGATTGGAAATCATTGTTGCATTCAATTCGATCATTCCTGTGCAAGAAAATATGCTTACTTATGTTCCAAACGCTCAATGGTATGCAAGAATGTTTTCCATAAAATGGCTTATTCATGCCACGGCCCTCATAATATAGCAAGAAGTAATGCTCAAATTTTGAAGACTCCCATTCTTTTTTTTTTTTTTTTTGAAAATCCAACAAGAAATTTGCTGGCATTTGAATTTTTGAAACAAAACCTGACAAAAGAAACACTGAAAAGAAGACTAAATTCCATAGAATGGCAATTAGATAGGAAAATGCAAGAATTGGAATCAGTGCTTGGAAAGTGGAAAACTGCAATAATTCCATCAGAAAAGAGTCACTTTCAAATTCCCTTGATCTATGCTTAAACATAAATAAAA
>NC_067399.1:679330049-679353062 GCF_016432865.1 Antechinus flavipes
GGGTCAGAAAGAGTTGGCACAGGATGGCACATTCAGTAGGAGAAGGCAAGATTGAGACCAGTGAACCTGTCTTGGTTTGCCATTGAGACTCCTTTACCCTCCCAGCAGAACCCTGGGGCTGTGTCATAATTTCAGGTTGATCAGAACCCAAGAGGGCCAGAGAAGAAAAGAACCCGACCCGTAGACGGCCGTTTATCACCCAGCACTAGGCTCTGTGTTCAAGAAAGGAGCCCAAGGTGAGATTCCCAGCTTGGTTATTGTCTAAGATCTAGACTGGATTTATGAGATCAAAAGCAAGATGAGGAAGACTGGGGAAGGACACTAAGAAAATGGCTTTATCCATCCGGTTTTGAGATAGCCTGAGGCTTTCTGATGATAATGCCGAGGCCAAAAATTGTCTAATTTGGGAAACAGCCCTTTGGGGAATTTGTTTTGGTTCATTTGCTTGGGGATATTCCTTCTTAATGAGCAATGAGGTCAACAGAGGATTCCAGAGACATCAGGTACCGGAGTACAATTTCTGGGAAGGGCCCGAGGGAAGATTAGAGCGTTTGCCCATCAGCTGGGGAGAGCCCACAGGTGCCTCTGAGGGTTGTGGCCTGTCTGGGCCTGGAATGGCTGCAGAGGAGCAGGGCTCCTTCAATAATTTATCACCACTATCTTGTGCTAAAACCAATAACATGAATTATTTCAGGCCATGATATTATTAAAGTGTCAGACTGATTTGGGGTTGAGAGGGAAAAGTTGGCAGCAAACCCAGTATCCCATAAAGAGTAAAAAAAAAAGAAGAGAAAAAAAGAAAAAGAAGAAAAAGACAAGAAAAAAAATTGTCCTTTTTTTGGTAAGCCCTGAAAGAGAACTTATTTTATCTTTTGAATAATTTTGCTTATTTTTGGTTATATCTTCTAAGTATTCCAACTAATGTTCTAGCACATGTGCTATTGACTAATTTAGGGGCAGTTCTATGAAGCCCCAAGAGTCAAAGCTTAGGTCATCGATTTCAGCATTAAGCAGGCTGCCCATCATAGGTCAAGTTGGCAGACTTCCAAGTTGAGTTCAAGTGTCAGCAATTTGGCATTGTGCCCGAGATATCATTCTGCACATACAAAGTTAATTTGCCAGGCCCAAAAATCCCTTGCATAGGAAGCCGAAGGTATTATTAATTATTAAGCTTAGGGAACTCTGAAAAACTAGGTGCATAATTAATAAATGATGAGATTTAATGTCAAGGTTTAGGAATCTTGGAAAGCTCTTATTCCTTGCTTTAAGTATTTAAAGATCACTCTCCTTTACTTTATGATTATTTTCTTTGTGGCTGTTTAAATGTTTTTGAAGAAGTCTTTTTTTTAATGGGAAAATTTAATGTTTCTCAGCTGACCAAAAAACTTATTCTAGTGAATGAGACCTGGCCATCCTTGGCTTTCCCTTTGATCAAAACACATAATTCCTAATATAGTTCACCCCAAAGATATAAGATTGAAACAAATATATTAAGTCTAATGAAGAAATTCAAGCAATAAAGTTTTGATTTATTTGGCCTGGAGTCATCTGTGAACCTATCACTGTTTCATGTATTTCCCAGAGTTCCCTTCTTCAAACCTTTCATGGTAGATTGCTTATACCATAAATACATGAAATGTATTTATTAAATATTTTTTACGTGCCAAGCACTGTGCTAAGCAAAGGTGGTACAAAATAAAACAAAATAATCAGGCAGTCAAGTACCCTCAAAGAGCTTACATCACATAGAGTGATGTACCATCCAAAGGAAAGCGTTTTGTTGTGGACCATTTTCCCAGGGATGGTGAGTGCCCCCTATTATCTTTGTTAAAATTAAGTCTTCAATTTGCCATATAAGGCCCTTTGTAATCAGGGTCCAGTCCAGCTTTTAAGGATTATTCCACATTATTTGATGGATTATATGATCCCATTAAACTGGACTATTTTTTATTTCTCCCCCAAGATACACATTCTCCCACCCCACCCCCAGGCCTGGAGCATTCTCCCTCTTCACCTCTACTTCATAAAATCCTTAGTTTCTTTCAACTCTCAGTTTATGAGCTGTCTCCTGCAGGAAGCCTTTTTGGATCTCCCTATTCAGCATTTCCAAATTATGGACCCAATGGTTCCAATTTTATAAAACCCGAGATATTAAAATCTTGAATTCATGTCACATTTGTCACATTTCCCATCTGGAATTCTTGCCAAATTTACTTCACCTTTCTCTTCTTGAAGGTCTGTAGGAAAAGAGTCCATTTTGGGGCGTCCTAAATACATTTTAGAACTTTGTAAGATGGTCCAAGGTCAAATTTGAGAGCTTCTGAATATATCATCTAAAAATGGAAGCCAAGACAGCTGGATAGCTTCCAGAAAGGGCCAAAAGCACTCCTCTTGGTTTTCTGTTCATTTTGGTGTCTTTCAAAGAGATTATGATGCTGTTAGAACACTTACAGGGAGAGTGGAGGAATACCTGGGTCTTTAGGCCCAAGTTTTCATCAATCTTATCTGTGTGGGGCAATTGGGTTAATAAGATTTAGTGTGAGGAGACCTCAAAGATGATCAGTCCTACCCCCGATTTGTCAGATTTATCTAACCTTTTACCAGTATTTATGGAGCACCTGGGGCCTCTAGTTTCAAATATAAAATCCTCTGGCTCTGAAAACCCTTCAAAAACCGGTCTTCCCTCCTCCTTACCTCCCCAATCTTCTTCCACCGTATTTCTTCTGCATATGCTGTGATGAAGTGACGCTGCTCCCCACCCATGATGCTCCATCTCCCACCTACCCATCTCTGCCATCCCTTCCTCCTCATCTCCCTCACCTGACTTCTTAAGTTTCCCTCAATTCTCATCTTCCTGCCTTGCCTCTGACATCCCCCCATTTATCCTTAACACACCTGAGTGCACGTGGCTGCTTGCAAGTTGTCTCCCCTGGGTGAAGCTGTGAGAGGACGGGGTTTTGCCTTTCTTTGCACACTCAGAGCTCAGCCCATTGCCTGGCTCATAGTAGGTGCTTATCAAGTGCTAATTGAATGATTCAGTGATGGTACAAAAGGAAATGGTCTCAAGAACTCTCTGCTGGGGAATATACTGAGTATTTAGAAAAGGAGAGAAGGAAAAGACCATTTGGGGAGGGGGACAAGGAAGGAACGAGTAGGGCCACGCAGAGAAGCTGCTGCCAGTGGAAGGGGATACCCAGGCTGAGGATTGGAGGGAGTGGAGGATCCTGGGAGGGGAGGAGAAGGGAGCTGTTTCAGGCAGGCAGGGCAGCCTATGGAAAGGCAAAGAGGCAGGAGAAGAAATGCTCGATTTGAAGAACATTAAGTGGGTCAAGGACCCAGAGCCGGAGGTGAATGACCAAGGTCACAGAACGGTAAGGCGCAGAGCTGGCACTGGAACCCAGATACTTAAACACTTCCCACCTAGGGCTCGATCGGACACCTGGGTCATGGCAGTCCAAAGAGCTCAGCACCGTGAGCTTCCCCAATGACCGTTCCGTGCTCCTGGCCCATGATTGTCAGAAATTCTTCATTACAAATACTGGTCCATGACTCGCGGCGTGACGTGGTGCAGGGGAAAGAACAACAGCAAAGAATCTGAGTGTGGGTTCAGTTGAATTATTTACTGCCTATGTGACCTTGAACGGATCATCTCATCTCTCTGTCTCACTCCTGACATCTTCAAACAACCCTAATAATAGCTAACGTTTATATGGCACTTTAAGATGTGCAAAACCTTTCTAGAGGTATTCTTTGAGCTTCCCAGAGGCAGGTGCAAATCCCCATTTCACAGATGGGGAAACTCTGAAGATCTGGGCTTTGCTAACGGATTCAGGGAGAAATGGTGAGCAAGGAAAAGGCTTCTCCCCAGTGGAAAGGGCATTGGATTTGAGAACTGCAGTCTGACCTCTGCTATTTTCTTCCCACATGATCTTGAACAAGCTTCTCTAACTCTCTAGGTCTCAATTTGCACCTTTGTACAAAAATGTTCTTTTTGGAGGGGCAAGAACTGGACATCAAAGGAACGTCCATCAGTTGGGGGATGGCTGAAAAATAATTGGGATTTGGGAATGTAATGGAATTCTATAATAAATAGGAAGAAGAATTTCAGAAAAGCCTGGAAAGATTTACATGAACTGATGCAAAAAACATGAACAGAACCAGAAGAACATTGCACACGGGCACAGTGACATGTGCGATAAAAAACTGGGAATGACTTAGTATTCTCAGCAATACGATGTTCCCAAAGGACTACTGATGCAGCGTACAATCTGCCTCCAGAGAAAGAACGGAAATGGTTGGAATAGAGACCCAAACGTGTATTTTTCACTTTCATTCTTTTTCTTTTATTAGAGTTTTCTTGTACATAATGATTAGTATGGAAATGATGTGCATAATTGCACATGTTTAACCTATATATGATTACTTACTGTTTCAGGGAAGGGAGAGGGAAGAATTAGGAACTTATAACTTTAAATAAAAATGTTAAAAAAATTAGAAAAAGAGAAGCTTGGGCTTATGAGCTCACTTCCAGCTCCCAATCCCATGAGCCTCTAATTGCTTCAAATCTCTTTCTGTATGATGCATTCAGGCAGATCACAGAACAACCTAATGTGGCCTAAAATTTGTTTCAGACAATTTTGAAATTGTTTTAGGCTGTATTTCCCTTCCCTGTGACCTCTCCCACACACACTTGGGCCCTCAGTTTTTTCTTCTGTAAAATGAGGTGATTCTTTGGCATTATCCCAATGCTTCATAGGATCCTTACATCATAGATTCAGATATTAAGTGCTTTAAAGTTCACATAGTCCAAACTCCTTATATTACAAATGAGAAAATTGAGACTCGGAGAGGAATATAGACTTGTCCAAGGTCAAATGAATAATAATAAGTAAAGATAGGATCCGAACTCAGGACATCTGATTGTTCCGCACAAAATCCCAGGATCCTTTGAGATACTGTGGGACATGGGCAGTATCTCCAGACTATAACGTTGGACTTGGCTGATTTATTGGTTAGTTTTGCTGCAATGCTGTAGGTTTTTTTTTTTTTTTTCATTTTTCATTCTTTGCAAAAAGGAGCAGCTTCCTGCATGGGAGTGGAGATGGGGATAGAAAGGCAGAAAAAAACAACCCAAGGTTTTCTTTAAATCCACAGACTGGGCGCTAAGAGCGGCACCCTGGCTTTGTCACCATTTCGGCTGTGTGACTTTGGGGAGGTCACTCCTTGCCTCCTCTGAGTCTCAGTTCATCTTCTATAGAAGGAAGGTGTTGGAGGAGAGTCTGGAAGAAGTCCTTGATCTACAGCACCAGCTGCGCACTGCCCCAGCCCACTAGAGGGCTCTAGTTGTGAATAAAGAACTGGTCCATGCTCCTTTGCAACCCTTCCACCCTTTAAGTGGCTGAAGGAAAATGATGAGCACTCTTAAAAGCCACTGGTCTACATGAAAAGAAAAAGGGTCACTCTGACTATAGGTGGTGACTTTAGACAGACAGACAGGGAAGAGGGGAGAGAGAGACAGAGAGACAGAGACAAAGAGACAGAAAGAGACAGAAAATGAAAGGTGAAAGAGACAGACTGAGACAAGGAAATAGAGTCAGAGAGACAGAGAGAGAAAGAGAAAAAAGAGACAGAGACAGAGAGAGACAGAAAGTGAGGGGAGAGAGATAGAGAGACAGAGACTGAGAGAGAAAGATACAGGGAGAGAAAGACAGAGAGAGAAAGACAGAGAGACAGAGGGACAGACTGAGAGAGACAGAAAGACAAAGACAGAGACAGAATAAATGAGGGAAAGAGAGAAAGAGGGGGTGGAAATGCATGGGGGGAGAGAAACAGACACAGACAGAAACAAGGAGACAGAGAGACATAAAATGAAGGAAGAAAGAGAGATAGAGACGTGGAGACAGAGACAAAATGAGAGGAGAGACAGAGAAGGAAACAGAGTCAGACAAAGACAGACAGAGAGAAAAAGAGACAAAGAGAGAGACAGAAAGTGAGGGGAGAGAGAGAGGCAGAGAAATAGAGACTAAGAGAAAGAGAGAGAGAGGACAGAAAATGAAGGGAGAAAGAGACAGACTGAGACAAGGAGACAGAGACAGAGAGAAACAGAAAATGAGGAGAGAAAGAGACAGAGACAAGGAAATAGTCAGAAAGACAGACAGAGAGAGAGAGAAAACAAGAGACAGACAGACAGAGGCAGAGAGAGACAGAAAGTAAGGGGAGAGAGAGACAGAGAGACAGAGGGACAGACTGAGAGAGATAGAAAGACAGAGACAGAATAAATGAGGGGGAAGAGAGAGAGGGGGAGTGGAAATGCATGGGGGGAGAGAAACAGAGACAGAGACAAAGAGACAGAGAGACAGAAAATGAAGAAAAAAGAGACAGAGACAAGGAGACAGAGAGATACAAAGTGAGGGGAGAGACAGATAAGGAAACAGTCAGAGAGACAGAGTCAAAGAGAGAGAAAAAGAGACAGAGAGAGAGAGAGAAAGTGAGGGGAGAGAGACAGACAGGAAGAGACAGAGAGACAGAAAGAGACCAAGTGAGGGGAGAGACAGACAGAGATAAGGAAACAGAGAGAGAGAAAGAGACAGAGAAAGTGAGGGGAGAGAGAAGCAGAGAGATAGAGACTAAGAGAAAGAGAGAGAGAGGGAAAGAGACAAAGAGAGACAGAAGGATTGACTGAGAGAGACAGAAAAACAAAGATAGAGACAGAGATAGAATAAATGAGGGGAAAGAAAGAAAGGGGGGAAATGGATGGGAGAAGAGAAACAAACAGAGACAGAGACAGAGAGGAAGATAAAGAGGGAGGGGGAGAGAGAGAAAGGGAGCTAAATAAACAGACACACACAGAGAAATCAGAAATCAAAAGGGAAATGTCATTCCTTCTCTGGGCTCACAACCCAGTCTAGTCTCGGCTTTGCCAGCAGGTGGCACTGTTTTCATGAAGAAAAGATGCTGGCTCCTGGGCTTCCCATCCATCTCATCAGACATTGAGTTTTCTCCCTAAAAGGCTTTAAAAAATCCTTTGAGAGACCATGGCCCTGACTGTTGACTAGGAAAATGTCTCCTCTGAGAAACTACAGGCCGTGTGCATTTATTGGGGGCAAAAGGGCCGGGGGCTTCCTCCGGTCTGACCCTTTCTGGACTGGGGGTCTCAGAACACTGGGCTTCCCCGGCACTGACTTTGGGTGGGCTTTGACTAGAATTCAGGGGATGAGTGAGGGGAGCCCCCACTTCCCCCACTCCTCCTGCTGCTAAGCAGGGCCCCCCTGGGCTACCTCCTCCCGACCCCAAATGATGGACATGTCTGTGCTCCAGGCCCGCCCGGCTCTCGCCCTGAGACAGCGGGCTTCAGAAAGCCTCCCAGGGGGCCCCGGAAGCCTGGCTGGGGAGCCTCCTCCTCCTCCTCGGGAGAGCTACCCAGAATACCGAGTGGCCTTGACCCTCCATCTGGGCGGACTGCCTCCTCCCACCCATATGTGCCGGCCGGGCCATCTGCACTGCTCCCATCTGGAAGCCGGGCCCCCACAGACGCAGCAGAGCGGGCGCCCGGCAGGGCGGACCCCGTGACCCCGGCCCCCTCAGCGCATCCCCGCCAGCCGCCAGGGTGCTGTCATTTTGCTCTGAAGCTAAAACCGGTGCCGTCCTCCCTCGTGATCAGCCCTGATTGTGTTCTGTTTCTCTCTTCATTTCCAGGAGAATGTTTGTATCATTTACATAGCACTTAGCATCATCTCACTAATCAGTCACCGCAGCCTTCGCTTCCTCCCCACCCACAATGAGGGACGGCTCCCGGGGCCTGAGGGACCAGGCCCAAGTGGCAAAGGGAGGGTCACCGGACAGGGTCACGGCCGGGCCCAGCTTGTGTTCTTGTCCCATCAGTGGCTGATCTAAATCTTCCAGAAGGATCCCCGCAGCACAGGTGGAGAGAGACCTCAGAACGGCCGGCCTGGGCCTGCACGGGCTCTGGGACCCCGAGGGAGGGGACATTGGTCCAAGGTCACGCAGCTCCCAAGGGCCAGAGGCCCTGCTCCGACCCCACAGACGGCTCTCTCCAATCTGTCTTTCTAGAGAGCCGAGTTCTGGGATCTCAGGCATGGAAACTGGCCCCGAGACAGCCTCGTGTGACCCAGACCTGAGGAAGAGCTCCCTCCTGGACAAGGGAGCAGACCGCCTTGGCTTGGAGACCTCCACAGTGAGAGGCTCACCCCCACCCGGAACAGCCGCTGTGACCCCGAGAGTCCCGAGGCTCGGGGAGACCCGAAACCCAGACCTGCTGCTTTGAAATGTCCCCTCCTGGTTCTGCCCTCGAGGGGGCAGGAAGTTCCCAGCAGCCAGAGGGTGCTGGAGGCAGGATCAAGACTGGAGTTTGAGTCCTCCCTCAAATCCTTCCTAGCTTTTAGCCCTGAACAAATCCCTCACCCCTCCCAGCTTCAGCTTCCTCACCCTTCCAACGAGGGCTGGACTCAAAGACCTTAAGGCCCGTGCGGGGTCTGGGATCCTCCTTCCCATGGTCCTTCTCGGTCATGATGATGATGAGGGCACAAACATCCCTGACCAGGTCTCCTACCGAAGGAGTGTTGGATTTTCCGCCCCCCCCCCCCCAGGCCCCTTACAGCTTCCTCACAAGGATGGGAGGGACGGCAATAACTAATGGCAAAGACACCGGGAGGGGTCGGGTCTTGAGGCGTTTGGGAGAGTCTGACAACAAGCCTTTGGTGACAGGGTTTCACCCCCAGCTCCTTGTGGTGGCCTTGGGGCAGCGGCTCCGGGCTCGGTCACACTGTCCCCGGGCAGGGTAGGGAGGAAGGACCCGGACAACTGGGCGCCCAGAGGACGGGAAAGGACCTCAGGTCACAACTTAGGAGCATCTGTTAAAGGACTGGGGAGAGCCTGCTTAGTGGGAAGGAGGATGGGAGGCGATGGCTGCTTCCGAGTGTGTTCGGAGAATGAGATGGGTTTGACCAAAAGCACCATCCACAGCATTCTCAGGGGGGCTGCCCGGGGTGAGAGGCCGGTGCGATGGGTCATCTCGGCAACAACGGCAAACTTTTCGGGAAGATGGAGACTGGACTAAACCAGGGACAAGGCAGGTGGGCTGAAATACAATCACATTTCCCCAATCTGCTTCCACCCTGGATTGATGTGGGCATTGGAGATGTCACAAGATAATGGAACTAGAATTAGGGGAAGGGGAAGGGGAAGGAGAAGGGGAAGGGAAGGGAAGGAAAAGGAAGGGAAGGGAAGAGAAGGGAAGGGAAGGGAAGGGAAAGAAAGGGAAGGGAAGGGAAGGGAAGGGAAAGAAGCTAGATGGTGCAATAGTTAGACCTATAGTCTATAGTCAAGAAGATCTGAATTCAAACTTGAGTTCTGACACTGACTAGTTATATGATGCTAGACAAGTCACTTCATCCAGTTTACTTCAGTTACCAAATTTGTAAAATGAATTGCAGAAAGAAATGACAAATCAATATCTTTATTAAGAAAACTCCAATGGGGTCACCAAGATTCAGACCAGATTCAGCATATATATATATATATATATACTTATTTTGAGTCGTCTGAATATATATATAATATATATATATATAATATATATGTATATATAGCTATTTGGTCCTGAACAGCTGGAATAGACCCCGTAAACTAAATGTTTAGAAATGTCTTATATATCACATAAGACATTTCTAAACATTTCGTATATGGGATCTATTCCAGCTATTTGAAATAACAATCAATCAGCAAGTCTTTTAAAAGTACTTTTTGTGGGCCAGGTATTGGGATTAAAATAAATAATAAAAACAAAACATTTCCTGACCTCAAAGAACTCTCCTCTTTCCTCCTTTACCCTTCTTCCTCCTCCTCTTATTCCTTCTCTTCCTCACCATATCTCTCTCTTTCTCTTACCCAGCCTGGAAGGACATTAACAACATGGGCCCAATCTCAGTACTGATGTGAAGGAAGCTCTGATTCGCCTTGTTTTTCTGCACTGGGCAGCGTGGTGGCCCTCTGATCCTGTGGGCTCGCCACAATGGCAATAGATTTAGTTAGCTAGATGGCTCAGTGATTAAAGGGCTGAGTCTGGAGTCAGAAAAACTTCAATTCAAATCCAGTCCTCCCCTCTAAAAAAATTAAATTTACTAAATGTGAGGTCCTAAAAAAGTCACTACTTGACCTCTAGGTCTGCCTCAGTTTCCTTAAATGTCAAATGAGAATAACAATAGCACCTACCTCCTGGATTTTTTTTTTGAGATTTACATGAAATACTATTTGTAAATCATTTTTTCAAACTTGAAAGCTAAATATAAATTCTATCTAGGTCCATTATTAGTCAACTAGCATTTCCATACAGTGTGGACACCCAAGTGGCTTGAGCCCTTTGCAGCTCAGAATGTTTAAGCTTGAGAATTTCAGCAGCCTCAGCCTTCCAGTGACTTCCCCAACTGCAGATGTAAACCACCAGGCCCAAGGGAGCTTACATTCCAGTCAGGGAGACAACATGAACCAAATTCCAGAGCTAAGGCTGTCCTTCTGGAGCTGAGCAACCCAAGGCTTTCTTCCTTCATTTCACCTGCAGCACATGAAGAAGCTTCCTGGCTCCACAGGGCAAAGACTTTCTTTAAGCAGGCGTACATGTTTTCCTAATTGCTTTTTACAATCAAGTTAAAACTCTTTTTCCCCTTAGTTAATTTATATTTTCCATTTTATGTAACATCATTCCCTAAGGTTCTGATTTTCTTTTATTTAGTTTGTCCCATTAATCTATCTTAAGACCAATACCAGATGGTCTTAATGACTGCAGCTCCATAATAATATCACTTGAGATCTGGAGTGTTATTTCCCCTCTATCCCTAGCTCTTTTAATCATTTCTCTTTATATTCTAGATATTTTATTTTTCCAAATAAATTTTCTTATTATTTCATCAAGGTTGATAAAGTATCTCTGTGGTAAATTGGTATAACGTTAAAAGTGTCAATTAAGTTTGGTAATATTGTCATTTTTATTATGTTGGCACAGCCCAAGCATGTGCACTGAATATTCCTCCAGTATTTTTTTTTTTTTTTTTTTTTATTCATTTAAAGAGTTCTTTGCAATAGAATCTACATAATTAGGCTCTAAATGATGAGGAGCCTTGGGCCAACCTGACCTGTAGAATCATTTTCCCCTGGATTATCTAAGCATTCAGGTATATATTCAAAGCCATCAGAGACAGCTCTCAGCAGCTTACAACCTTGCCTTGAGTAGCTTTCTTTTTCAGTCATTCAACAATAATAAGCATTTCATGTATGCAGACTATTCTGAGAAATGATGGGAGGAAATAATAGACTTAAACAAGACTCATTGCCTCTCCTCGCAGAGTTTTTAAGGCACCAAGCACCCACCCAGAGAGAGAAATATAAAATACCTCATGACAGAGCAGAAAGTACCATGTAAGATGGGGGAAGGGGAGCATTGTGGAGTGGTCTTTATAGTCCAGGAGGGGCAAGGGAGACTTTGCAGAGTCGGCTGTCTCTGAGCTGGGTAGGTGTTTAGTAGCCAAGAAGAGGAGGGTGGGAGGGTGATCCAAGCGGGTGGGTAAGTGCAGGGCAAGGGCATAGAGGAGAGATGAGAAGACTGGGAATGCCAGATCATTATCCCCTACTCCCAGCACCTCTTCTCTTAATTTTATAAACAGAGGAATTGAAACCCAAGCTCATCCACAGAGTAAGCCGTAGCTCTGGAAGTCAAACCAAATCCTTTTCGTCGCAATCTAGTTGTGTTTCCATGCTGTCTCCTAGGGGGCTGGGCCTGTGTTTCCTCCTGGGTCATAGTCCAGAGCACTGTGCCAGTCCATAAATGCTACTGATTGATTACCTAATCATCAGTCAGCTTGCACTGATGGTCAAATAACATTTCCTGAGCATAATGGAGAGTCAACTTTTTAGCTGAGAAAGCATCAGACCTGGAATCAGGTGAAACTTGGGCTGAATCCCACCTCAGACCCCTATCAGCTGTCTGATGCAACAGAGATCCTTCCAATTCCTCTAGCCTCAATTTCCTTATCTGAAAAATGGGAATAATAATAAGGTTACTTGATAGGAATCAAATGGGATCATGAGTATAAATATTTTGCAAACTTTGAAGCACCACATAACGTCAGGAGCTGGTAGAGAGAATTTCCTCATTAGCAGTACATTACAGCAGTACAACATAGGACTGATCAAAAGAAAATGTCAGCCATGTTGCTATAGTTATTATTATTGCTATTACCATTGCCATCATCATCTTCATCATTAACATGATGATCATCATTTCCATTACCATCCTCATCACCATAATCATCATCATCACTTTCGCACCATCATCATCACCATGATTATGATCATCATCATCTCTATCATCACCATCATCATCTCCATCATTATCATTTTCATCATCAACATGATGATGATCATCATTTCCATTACCATCTCCATCACCACCACCACCATCATCATCATCATCATTTCACACCATCATCATCACCATCATCATCTCCATCATCATCATCATCATCATCTCCATCATCACCATCATCATCATCATCACCATCATCATCTCCATCATCATCATCATCATCTCCATCATCACCATCATCATCATCATCACCATCATCATCTCCATCATCACCATCATCATCATTATCATCATCATCTCCATCATCATCATCATCACCATCGTCATCTCCATCATCATCATCATCTCCATCATTACCATCATTATCATCATCATCATCACCATCATCATCCATCATCATCATTTTCATCATCAACATGATGATGATCATCATTTCCAACTATCTCCATCACCACACCACACCATCATCATCATCACTTTCACACACATCATCACCATCATCATCATCTCCATCATTACCATCATCATCATCATCTCCATCACCATTATCATCACCATCCATCATCATCGTCATCCTCATCTTCATCATTATTCTTTACCTAATACTACTTTCTGGGCCACAGAAAGTGAATTATGGGAATGATGCTCCAGCCACAGAAAGGAGCATTTGATGGGGCAACACTGGTTTTTATTCTTTGCCTTCTGACTGAATTGAACGCAGTAAGCCAACGCACTTGAGGGTAAATGAAATGTGACTAACAATTGTCAGTCCCTGTGATTCTGGGGCAAGGTAGGGAGCCGTCCAGCCTTTGCCTTTTCACAAGGCAGGTCCGTGGTGGACTCATTCCACTAATCATCAGATTGCCGCATTTACTATTTTGGGGGTGTGAATATTTCTGTGGAGGTGCAGAAAGCAGAGAACCACCTGAATTGAATGTGGGGGGGAAAAGAGAATGTGTGCTCCTAAATTATGCAAAGGAAATTTAACTGGGTATAAATAGATGTTGCAGTCAACCAACTTACCATGTGATTTCAGGCTCTGTAGGAGACACATGTGACCTCCCTAAGAATAAAATCTGACACTTTATGAGACATTAAATGTGGAAAGTATGGGCAACAAGCATGGTGAGGGCCAAGGGCCAAATGTTATTTTCCATTTAATCGATGTATATATGTATATATGTGTGTGTGTGTTGACTTCCTCTCCCTTCCAGCTTCCTAAGATAAAAGCTCTTTGAGAGTTGGTTTTGATTGGATGCCAGCACCTGGCATGGAGTATATACTTAATAAATGCTTCTTGGTTGATCATAGGTATTGCTCAAACTTGGTAGATCAGCACATATAGCTTGTGGGGGAACAGAGCTTAAAACAAAACCACAAAAATAGTAAAAGTAGGTAGAGGTCAGAAGCACTTAACAAAAGATAAAATCTTGTAAGAAAATCTGGGAGCTAGAGGAAGGAAATATGATGGAGAGCATTTGGGTTCAGGGCAATAAGAAAAGGAACAGACTCAATCTGCAAATCAACAAATACTCTATACTTAGCTGTATATTAGGGGGCTGGGGATAATGGGGAAAAGAGACAATGATCATTTTTTGTTGTCAGTTTCTTTCTGTCTAGGTGATCTGTAGTAAATTCTGACACTTTGTAAATTCAATATAATAACCTTTATCGAGCCTGGCCCTGGGCTACTGCTGGTCAGTCCTATAATAACAGACAAACTCTGCCTTTGCTTTTGGGTCCAGGATAAAACTCAGCATCCCCAGAGAAGTAAATTCAAGATAAGTTGGGGAGACAAAAGCTCCCAGGAGGCGTCTGGAAGGAGGAAGCGGCTGATCTGAGCCTCTAATGGCTCCCGGGCCGATGTGACTGGAATGTAGAGTTGTTGAAGCAGAGGAGGATGAAATGAGCCGCAGAGGGATCCCACCAGAGGTAAATGTGGGAGGGAGAGGCTTTAAATGTCCATCTCAGGAATTTGAATTGTAATAGGGAGCCACTTAAGATATAGGAGCAAGGGAGTAACATGGTCAGGCTCATCCATGACTTGAAAGATTGTTTTTATACCTGTAAAAGGTGACATTAAATGTTCTTAGAATTTTGAGCTGGAAAGAACCTTAGAAATTATCTTGTCCAGCCCCTTTATTGCCCAGGTGAGCAACCAGAGTCTCGACGAGGGAGAGCGAGGGCCAGATTCGCTGCAGTAAAGAGCAGACTCGGAATACGGGGGATTTTCTACCTCTCTGGCATCACGTGAATCTTGGCTACTTAGCATAGGGTCCTGCCCGAGTCCTCAGCTGTAAACTGATGCACATCATCTGTGCCTTATGCAAGTCAGGAAGGGCAAATGAGATGAGGAGCACAAGCAAATTTAAGCCTCTCACCTTAAGAGGAGGTTGAGGAAACCCCCCCTTCCCCTCCCTTGCCTTGTTGCTCCCCCAGCGGGTGCCCCAACCTCCCCATCATTACTCACTGGCCCAGGTTTTGCCACATGTATTCATTCTGGGGGGGAGATGAAGGGGAGTGGGTGCTCTCCCCTCCCCAGAGTGCTCCGGGATGGAGCCCGGGGCTCTGAGTAAAGTCTCTTCAGAAGTCACTGCTCTGTGCTCACTTGTAAAGGAACAAACATTTTGAAGACAGATTCCCCCTGGGAGGGAAGCGCTTTGCTGAGGTTTCCGAGAACATCCAAGTCAAGAGCAGAAGCCGGGGATCGGCAGCTCCCGGGAGATCGCTCTGACTGGGGCCTGATGGGGGGAGGCAGGAGCAGAGGCTGAGAGCTGCCAGTGATCCAAGCCCTCATGCTAGGGATGGGGAAACTGAGGCACGCCATGAGGAAACTTGGAGTCCTTAAGTAGCAGAGCCTCATCAATGCTGGGGCAGAATCTGAATCCCGATCTTCCTCTGCCCATCGTGCTGGGCACCTCTCATGACCAAGCCCTTTGAGCTCTTCCAGGCTGCCCCACTGGGGTGAAGAACCCACAGTCCATGGAAGATTAGGATTAGGGTTAGGTGACAGACTCAAGGTCACGCCCTAGGAAGCAGCAGGGCTGGGAGTCTAAGATCAGGGAATCACAAATTTAGAGCTAGAAGCGACTTGGGGATCACCCAGACTCTTTTACATATGAAGTAATGGAGGCCCCAGGTCAAAAATGAACTTGCCATCTTGGGGTTCCCTTGCCCCAGACTCTGTGCAAAAGGGAGCACTCTGAACCACCTGAGACTGAAAAACGAGCTCCCATGGTGAGGAGGCGAGGGTGCCATTCTTCTGGCTTGGCTATCGGTCTTTCAGGACATGACTTTCTAGGGGAAATTGAGTCCGGCACAAAAATTTAACCTCTTCCTAATATCTGAGGGAGATGTTGCTTTCCAAAAATCCTTATTTAGTGTCAATCTTTTAAAAAGTCAACACTATGTTGAGGAGTTTAGTAAGTATCTTTGTCAAAGAGGGTCCCAAAGAGTGGAATGTGATTGAAAAATGAGTAAACAACAGCAGTCGTACATGGGACCTTTGCCCTTCAGGTTGGCCATGCAAGATTAGCTACTCATACCTCTTCATTCTCTCTCCCTTCTTTTTCCCTCAATTTCTCTTTCATTTCTGTACTCCTCCTCCTCCTCTTCTTCTTCCTCTTCTTCTTTTCTTCTCTTCTCTTTTTTCTTTTTCTTTCTTTTCTTCTTTTCTTCTCTCCTTCTTCATCTCCTCCTCCTCCTCCTCCTCCTCCTCCTCCTCCTCCTTTCCTCCTCCTACTCCTCCTCTTCTCCTCCTCCTCCTCCTCCTCCTCCTCCTCTCCTCCTCCTCCTCCTCTTCCTCCTCCTACTCTCCCTCCTCTCTCCCTCCTCCTCCTCCTCCTCCTCCTCCTCCTCCTCCTCCTCCTCCTCCTCCTCCTCCTCCTTCTTCTTCTTCTTCTTCTTCTTCTTCTTCTTCCTTCTCCTCCTTTGTCTCTTTCTCCTTCTTGTCCTTATTTTTCTTTTTTTTTTTCCTCCTCTTCTTCCTTTTCTTCCTCCCCCTCCTCCTCTTTTCTTCTTTTCATTTTCTTCTCTCTTCTTTTTTCTTCTTCCTTTCTTCTTCTTCCTCTCCTCATCCTTTTCCACCTCCTCTCCCTTTTCCTCCTCCTCCTCCTCTTCCTGTTCTTCCTCCCCCTCCTCTCCTTTCTCCTGTATCTCCCTTCTTCTTTTCCTAATCACCCTGTCTCTATGTGTGTCTATCTCCTCTCTCCCTTCTCATTCCCACACCCTTTCTCCCTTCCTTTCTTTCTGATCCAAAAGCGTATGTGAAGGCACATCCAGAAATGCCTATATGGACCAAGGAAATCACCCAGAACCCTCCTATTTTCAGGAATAATCGTGCGCCTTCTATTTCTAGGATTATTGTTGAGGACGCTATTTTGCAGAAGTCAGTATTGAGAGATGTGCATATTATGGAGGGAATGGTTCCCTAGGTGGTCTGCATGTTGAGAGTTTCACTTATATTATATTGGGACGTTCGTCACAGACCTAAGAATTCCTCTATAATCCATATTCGGGAGATTCCTATTGAATACTCTGCCCTGAAGGGCAAATCTGTAGTTATTTGGAGGTTCTGTTTTTTGGGTCTAAAAGAGCAAAGGCAAAGATCCCGGCACTTTTAACACATCTGGGGGAAGAGAAGACTCAGACACTTGATGGAAACGATGGCAGGCTGCCTCTCTCCCAATAGTTCCAGTGACATCATTTTGGGTCTTCTTCTTGTATCCTCCATGTCTTACATACAGCAAGCGCTTAATAAATGCTTGTCTTTTGTTGGGGTACAATTCCAAACAATCACTATGATCTTCACTTCTTCCAGAGTGGCCCTGGTCATCGTAAACACTAAGCAACAAACACTCCCGGTGTTTCACTGCTGCGTTCTATTCCTCTTGCTTCCACGCAGCATTCTAGGGGGATTATGGCTCTCTCTGATTCCTTCTTATTCTACCTGGGATGAGATGCCACCATTTTTCTATCATCCACAAGCACAAGCTCTCCTCTCATCCCCCCCATTAGCTCAAACAGCCAATTCCTTTGTCAAGTAGAAGGCGAGACTGTCAATCTGCCACCCAACGGGAAGTGGGGATCGATTTTCCCGACTCAGCCACAGGTGAGCACGCTTAAGGGCCCAGGGACAAAGGACACAACGCCCAGGTCCGGGGCCGTGTCTCGCACTCACCGTGATTGATGGCGGGCCATAAAGGACATTTCCCCCATAATTCCCCTGCCTGCCCTGAGGATGGACAGCGTGCTCTCAGCAAGCAGGGACCTGTCTCACGTCATCCTTGGGGCAGCAGCCATAATTCTCCATGATAACTAGCAACTTGCTTGCCCAGTGATGTAGAACATCCAGCTGATATAATGCCAGGGTCAGTTTTTCTAATTGAATCTAAATAGTACCCCTTCAGGCAGAACCATAACTAGGGCAAGGTGACTGGAGCTTTGTCCTAGGGTGCCAAATGCAGAGGGGGATGACAGTGCTGGTAATGCCCCAATAAAATAGCAATAATAGAAATGAGGCTCTAGTACAAAGGGCGGTGAAGAGTCACCCAGAGGGAGAGCAAAGCTGAGGGCTTGTCAAGTAGTCCAAGAGAAGGTGAGGGGAGAGAGTGGGGGGGGGAGGAAGGAGGGAGAGGGAGAGGAAAGAAGAAAAAGGAGGAGGAGGAGGAGAGAGGCAGGGAGGGAAGGAGGGAGACAGAGACAAAGAGACAGAGAAAGACAGACAGAGAAGATGCTCTCCAGAGTTTCAGCTAGGGTTTGACTCACGCCCCTGGGTTTGACGGAAGCTATGACCAGAAAGGTTTTGCTGCAGTCGGTGCAGTGCACAGCGCACAGAAGCCGATCCCTGGAGCTCGTGTCTGAGGACATAAGCTGCGGGACTTTTGGCAAAGGCTTTAACCGTCTGGACGGTGATTTCCAGCCTGGAATCCGAGGCCGGCCTGGCTCTCAGTCGTCTTTTAGGGATCAGACGATGCACCGAGTGCAAGGAGAGGCCCCAGACAGTCTCTGCTCCGAGGACCTCCCAGGCTAATGAAGGCGACTAGAGGCAAATGGCCAAGGACGAACAGGCCCCGGGCCAGCCACGTCGTGGGTCGTCTCTGATGGAGACACTAAGTTCTGGGGACCCGGGACCCGCAGTGGGGTTTGGGCCGAGGCTGGGAAGGCAGGAGCCCCAAATCATGTGTGAGAGGAGGGATGGGTTCCCTTCGTGTCTCAGCTGAAGTCCCGACCTCCACAAGAAGCCACAGTTGGCTCGTGTTCAAAGGCCCCCGCCCAGGGGTCTCCCCGGTGCTTAAGAAAACCCGAAGGGCTCGTTCTCCCCGTGCTGCCCTGCTGGGGGGGGGGTGAGATGGCCACGGCCAATCAGAGACGTCCGTGTGCCCGGCGCTGCCCTGGGCCTCCTCTCAGGAAGCTCCCGTCCTGAACACCTGCCGCCTGCCACTTGTGCCCGGGAGCCCGAGATCTGGGCTCAGCTATGGGAACGAGGAAGGGGAAACAGAAAAGATGATGGTGGAGAATTAGAGTTGCCATGGAGGGTGTGCTCCAGACCAGAGAAGGAGAGAGACCCCAGAACGCTTGGGAGGTTTCCCCGTCCGTGAGAGCGTGAGCGAGCTGGAGAAGCACAGACAAGGCCCAGACTTGCCCGCGCCTGTGACCTCCCTGGGAAGATGAAGGTACGAGGCCCCATGTGGACATGGGGTTGGCTCGTGGGCAGCCATCCTGCTTCCCCGAGATGCTCAGTCTCAGGGGGCTGCGAAGCTTCTCAGATCCCTCTGGGAGAGCCCATGTCCCATGGGCAGCCACCTTCTCTACCAGGAGGTGAGGAGGGAGAAATTTGGATTCCTGCTCCAGTGTGACCATGTCAAGAAATCTGAGACGTGTTTCCTTAACGGGCATCAAGTTCACCTCCCCCAAGGGAGCACAAGCAACGAGGGGACTTGCGGTCAGCGTCTTTGGCCCAGCCGGGCCCTGGAACGGACCGTTAAGTTCTAGCTAGGGGTGAATGGAAGAAAGGCTTTTGGAGATTGTCTTTGGGAATGGCCTGGGACGCTCAGTCACCTCAGGCTGCCTCTTGGGCCCCAGCCCCCCTTGCTGGCAGCGTCTGTCCCTGGGGTCCTGTGTGGCAGAGACTTGAAGTGCCTTCTGCTCCCAGGGGCAGGAAGCCGTCTCTTAGCTAATAATCACAACAAACACTTTCTCCCGTCGGGACCTGGTGAGGTTGGGGGGGAGGGGGAGAGCGTGATCATTTCTTCCTCCACTCAACTCCAGGAACACTACCAGGTCTCGGGAACATGGGCCCCTGCGAATGATCCGAATGGATGGAGACTCTGTCCCTCACAGGCCAGGCCCGCCCCGTTCAGAAACGTCACGTCCCTCAGAAAGGACAATATCTTCCGATTATATGTCAGACTAGGATGGGCCTCTGGGGACGAAGCGGGTAAATGGCTTGTCACAAAGCACTGAGCAACAGGGACAGGTTTGGGACCAAGTCCTCGGAAGGCAGAGCTTTTTCTGCTAGAATTCCTACAAGGGGCGAAGTCAGTGGGAGTGATAGAGACAATGGTTGTTTAGCGTGGAGCTTAACAGTTCTCTAGATGTCCTTAGTACTTACTACAGTCCCACAAGATTTACACCTTTAAGAAAGCGTATATAAGCTGGGAACATCAGCCAGGATTCAGTCGGGGACATTCAGAAGCCAGAGATGCAGGAGGGGAGAACAAAGGAAGACAGAGAAGGGGTGGCGGGCTGTTCTGTGGAGAACAGGGAAACCAAGATCCAGAAGGCCTCCGGAAAACCAGCCAAGTCCCAAGTGAAGGAAAGAGACAATAAAGGATCTGGACTTTAACTCCTGGCTGCATTCGGGGTGATTACTCTGAACTGAAACCAAGGCTGCCTCCAGAAGCCCCCCAAGAAACCTGCTCCCAGAAAACTTTATATTTTAGAGAAGAACATTTTTCCAGTAGCACACCGCCTTCTGAAATGGCACAGGACTTTTCATACAGAAAGTAAAGAGTGGTAATCCGGGGGCCCCTACAGAAGACCCAGCCCAGAGGAAGTGATCGGTTCTCTTCCCTCCTCTTCTAACTCTTTTCTTTTCATTCTCTCTCCTCTTCTTTTTTCATCCTTCTCTTCCTCTCTCCCTCTCTCTCTCCCCCCTTCCTTTCTCCCCACCTTTCCATCTCTTTCTCCCTCCTTATTCCTTTTTCTTCCTCTTCAATCTATATCTTTTCTCTCCTTCCCCCTTTCCCTCATCCTTTCCCTCTCCCTCTTCTCCCTCCTCTCTCTCTCTCTCTTCCCCTGCCTCCTCACCCTTAGTTTTTAGCTCAGAAGTTGCCATTATTTGGAGTAAAGGTAGTCCCACCTGGGCTCACTAGACATTATCTAATTCACATTATTTACTGGAATGCTTCTTGCCTTATATCCTTAGGGTTCCTGTTGAGGATTATAGTCTCAATTTATAGAAGTCATTTTGATGGATTTATATGTTTGTACTGAGCCATAAATTTCCCCAAAGAATCCTTGTGTGGCCAGTTCTCGTTATATAGCTCTTTCCCTTTCCTTCTCCAGCAAAATGATCTGTTTGTTCAGGGGGTTTCAGCCAGCTGGGTGTCCTGTTGAGCATTTTCAAAAAGAAGCCCAGCTTCTAGGCCAGAGACACCGTAACTGGGACCAGAAAATTGCACCCCCAGGCAGAAGAGGCTTTAGATACTACTTGGAACCCCAAGCAACTCAAGCTCTCTCACACAGTCCAATGCAGATTTGAGTGTAATCAACATATAGGAAATCTTTTAGATCTTGCCATAGACATGACCCTCCAAATCTTGTCACCAAGCCTTTGCCTAGGCTGTCCCTCAGCCCTGGGATGCCCTCTCACCTGCCTTCTACCTCTTAGAATTCTTAGTTTCCTTCAAAATCCAACTTCTACCGCCTCCTACAGGGGCTCTTCCTGATCCTTGCCCAACTAGGAGCCCTTCCCTTCTGGAATGACTTTGTGCTTATGTGGACTCCTCTGACAGTGATCAGCTTTGAGGTCTGGGGCCTGTATTCTCTTTGTGATACTAAAAGCTAACGCGGTGTCTGGTACAAAGAAAAAAGGCTGGATTGGCTGGTTGATACCAATGGTGGGCACCAATTCTGTCTAGTCTCTAGGGATTTCTGCCTTTGGGGCAAACTCTCTTAGAAGAGAACACAACAAGTTCGGTGCTACCCCTTGTGGAAGGTGGGAGCCCCAGCCAACTGGTTCGATGGGTAGAGACTTCATTGTACTGGTGCCCTCAACCCATGGACTCATGACAGAACTTTGCCTGGGGCAAAATCCCACTTTCCTTTCCCCCAACCCCAGCTTAATTCTCTTTATGTTCAACTTTTTTCCTCTTATATTCTCCAGCACCATTGCTCAACTATTCTTCACCAATTTCTCTTCTTTTCATTCTTCCTCCTCCTCCTCCTCCTCTTCTTCTTTCTCCTCCTCTTTTTCTTCTCCTCCTCTTCTTCCTCTCTCTCTCTCTCTCTCTCTCTCTCTCTCTCTCTCTCTCTCTCTCTCTCCCTCTCTCTCTCTCTCTCTCTCTCTCTCTCTCTCTCTCCTGAAGTCAGAAAGACCTATCTTCCTGAATTCAAATCTTATCTCAGACATTCACTGTGTGACTTTCGCCCTTGCATAAAGCCATACCATAAAGCAAATATTTTTAAAGACAAAAAGAGAGAAAAAATTGGCATAGCAGATAAATGAATCCCCCCCAAGAGTTTTTTAAGCCTAAAACTATGTGCAAGGTAAAATTATGCATCTCCCACTTCTACAAAGGGATGGCATGAGGATTTCTTATGTTTCTTAATTTATGTGTTTTATGTTGATGAAAAATTCAATCACTGCATTCCCTTATGAGAGAAACTGAGGTTGGGGGGTATGGCAGGATTTTGTCTGGTGAAAGAGACAGTGCAGCCAGGTCATTCTGACCCTACAGCTTCCCGGGTCCCCTTTGTTCTGGGTTCACCCTAAAGATGTGGGTCAACTCCAGACAAAAACGGGCCAAATTTAAGGGGAACTCAGTGGAATCCCCCAAATGGTCCCCAGAACCAGGACTGATCTGGATTGATACAACCAGACTGTAGCAAGCTTAAATGACATATTGTAACATGTGTATAAATAAAATATATATATGTATACCTATAAGATATGTATGCAATATGCATAAGATTTGTTAAGTGCCAGAGAACACATGACACTGATTAAACAGTATGTAGGTGAGGTTTGGGTGCCATTGAGAAGTCTCCCCAGTCAGGAGAGCAGGGCCTCTGCATGGGCTAAGAGCTAAGGGAAGGAGTCATGGCATAAAGGTGGCCCCTAAAACCACTCCTGATTCTTTGAGAAGTCAGGGAGGGAAAAGGTAGGCTGCCTGACCTCTCTGACCTCCTCAGTTAGATCTGCCTGGGGAATGCAAGCACAGGACTTCATTTCTAGAAGACAATTATGTCAAGGAAAAGGGTGACTTGTTCTCCTCAGGGCTTCTGCAGGGAAGAGAAGTCCTAAGGCAAAGTTTGCTCAGAAAGATTGACCCTGTGGAAACCAAAGACTTTTGTAACTTCTGTGAGCAAAGCTTTCCTGAGAAGGTCCAAGTGGCCCTTTTTGCCTCAGACCT